>NW_012133217.1:0-49100 GCF_000313525.1 Fibroporia radiculosa | reverse complement strand
CCCCCCCCCCACTGCACTGCGGGCAGAACGCGACGTCCGACCGTCGAGCATGTACCGAACATGCGCCAAAAGAAGATCGCATTCTCACTCCATTTTCTGTGCTCGAGCATTAGATATTACATTCGGGAACCGAACATGGCAGCTCGGTAGCCTCTGATTGGCCCACTTGCAATGTTCTTTGCATGTAAAGCCCGGCTAAGTGATCACTCTTCGAACATTGCAGGAAAATGCGATCTCTCGCGGCCATTTTCCGACGCATGTTCGACCGCCGAACTTCGTCAATTGCCCACGGTGCTGGCGTGCAGCGCTGTGTGGACGCGACAAAGCGTCGTCGAGCACTGTGGAACGGGTGAGGATTGGTATGGTAGGTACTAGTACAGGGGAGTGGCACGCGGCTTTTGGGCGGTGTATGGGGTACGGAGAGCAGAAGAGACGGGGCCCGCGCGCTACATGCGCTCGAGCGGCTGCAGACTGAGCAGGCGCATCGCGGCGCCGAGGACGTCGCGCGCACAGAGGTACATCCACATGCGCACGCGCGCGGTGGGCTCGTCGGGCGCGCCCTTGACGACGACGGTCTCCCACGCGCTCGAGATGGCGTGCGCGAGGCGGAACGCAAAGGTGACGACGCCGCTGGGCTCGTGCGTGCGCAGCGCGGTCGCGACGACGTCGGGGTACGACCCGAGCAGGAGCACGATCTCGCGCGCGGCGGGCTCCGTGAGCAGCGCGGTGTCGAGCGCCGCGCGCGGCGGGAGCGGGAGCAGCGCGGGGTTCTTGCGCGAGATGGACGCGATGCGCACGTGCGCGTACTGCAGGTACGGGCCCGTGTCGCCTTCGAAGGAGAGCATGCGGTCCCAGTTGAACGTGTAGTTGTTGATCCTGCGCGGCGCGTCAGTCCGTCAGTCCGTCAGTACGGGCAGGCGGGGCGGGGCGGGGCTGCGCACGCACCGCTTCGCGGCCATGTCCTGGATCTTCACGCCGGTGATGCCGATCTCCTGCGCGACGGCGGCGGGGTCCTCGACGTTCTTGTACTTCTCCTCGTTCTTGCGCATCTGCTCGTGCATCACCGTGCCCGCCTCGCGCATGATCTCGTTCAGGAACACGACGGTCCCGCGCCGCGTGCTCATCCCGAGCACGAGCCCGTAGTTGACGTGCTCGAGGCGGTCCGCCCACGGGAACTCCATCAGCTTGAGCACCTTGAAGAACTGCTTCACGTGCAGATCCTGCTGCGACGAGATCACATAAATCATCTTGTCGAACTTGTACTTCTCGTACCGCTCCGTCGCCCCGCCAATGTCCCGCGTCAGGTAGATCGACGTCCCGTCTGTGCGCGGGCACAGTCAGCACCGGGGCGCACATCCGCGGGCGGAGCGGGGCACGCACCTTTCTTGCGCACGACGGCCTTGCCCATCTTCCACTGCTCCAGGTTCACCAGCTTCGCGCCCTCGTGCTCGTCGATCAGCCCCATGTCCTCCAGCCGCTGCAACGCCTGCGCCTGCGCCTCCTTCCCCACCTGGCTCTCGCCCGTGTACACGTCAAAGCGCACGTTCAGCCGCGCGTACTCCTCCTCGTACTTGCGCACGGACAGCTCGCGCCAGACCCGCCAGTTCGCCAGCGCCTCCTCGTCCCCGTCCTCCATCCGCCGGAAGAACGCCGCCGCCTCCGCCTTGACTGCCGGATCCGTCTCGGCGTCCTTGTTAATTTTCACGTACACGTCAAACAGGTGCTTGATCGCGTCCTTCTCGAGCTCCTCGCGCGAGCCGTACTTGTCGAATCCGACCGCGATCAGACCAAACTGGGCCCTGCGGCGTCAGCGGGCGCGGCTGGGCAGAGACAGACGGAAAGAGAGGATACTCACCTGGGTACCCCAGTCGCCGAGATAGTTCATGGAGATGACTTCCCACCCGCAGGCCTTGTAGAGGTTCGCGAGGAACGCGCCGATGATGGTGCTGCGCAGGTGGCCGACGTGGAACTGCTTCGCGATGTTGGGCGAGGAGTACTCAATGATGACGCGCTTTCCGCGCCCCGTGGCATGCGTGCCGTACTCGGGCGCGCCGGACGCCGTCTCGTGTGTGAGCGCGTGCACCTGGTCGAGCACGAGCCGCGCGAGCGTGCGCGTGCGCAGCGTGAAGTGCAGGAACGCCTTGTCGTGCACGATGTTGTCGATCCACTCGTCGGGCTGGAACTAACAGTGCCAAAAGCAGTGAACACACGACGCTCCCGCAACGAGCTCGGGCGCAGCCACGGAGAGCGACGGCAAGGGCGCGGATGTCGCGCGATCGGAGGAGGAGGGAGACGGGCGACAGGGAGACCACTCACGTTGCTCAGGACCTTCGCAGCCAGCTCGTCGACCTTGCCCGGTAGCCGGAACCGGGGCAGGGCAACGGTGAAGTCGACGCCCTTTTTTCCGTAGTCGACGCCCTGATAGGCCTGCTCGACGGTCAGCGGGGGCAGGGCATCCGCCACACGCTGAGCGATGGCGGTGCGGAATGCGTCGAGCACGCAACGCTCGGGGTCGGTGCCGGGTACGAGGGGGAGCGGGGGGAGGTTTGGGGGAAGCTTGAAGGGCGAGGGCGAGGGCGAGGGCGAGCTGGAGCCCGCGGCGGGGGCGTCGGTGGACATTTTGCAGAGCGTACGGACGCAGGGGCGGCGGAGAGATACAAGTGGTGGTACAGAAGAGAAGAGCGCGCGGCGGAGGAGAGCCACGGCGAGCAGCCTGGGGAGAGTCGGCGATTGTATCGTTGGTTATCGATCGCAGGGCAAGTTTTTTCGGTGGAATGCAGGAGACGGACGTCGCAGTGACTCGACTCCATCGCGGCAACACCCCCGGCCAAAACCGGAAGGCGTTTAAGATCGTGCTTTGTCCCAATCTCAATACCATCCAGATTCAGATCAGTAGTGTATTATTACGTCTAGGAACATGCACAACGAGAACAACTACAAAAAAGAAACAAGATGGAACGAAATTCAACGCAAGTAGGTATAATTTACGACTAACATCAGCACTCTATCAAGGCTGCAACACCAACACCCTTTTCTGTCGCGCTCACTAAACATGTCACCATTCAATCACGTCGGGGAAGAACTTTGCGATTAGCCCCTGGTAATACGGCCGGAGCATCTCCGGATTCACTCCCTCGTCGCTCTTGCTGTACAAATCATACGGGTTGAACGCGCGCACAGCCGCCAGCGCGCGCTCATCGGCAGCGTTTGTCAGATGCGAGTATGCCCCTTCCCGGTGCCATCTGCAGCAAAACAGACATTTAGACACAGCCGGTCGACCCACGCAGACCACTTACGGATAGAAGCTATGATAGCGAATCATGTACAGCGCGTCTTCCGGAAGACGGCTCTGGTTTTTCAGGACGTTGTACAGGTACTGCGCAGCACAATCAGAACCGGGACGTTGACTGGATCGCCGCGCGTACCTCGTCGTGTCCCCATGACAGCATCACGTTCTCCAGACCACAATGTGGTGCGTAGACACCATACTCAGTGGAGTAAACCGGATCAGCGTGGTCCGGATTGCTCTCGAACGTCTCAGGATAGATGTTTTTCTCGGAAAACTTGCACCCGACGACGAAAGTGTCCTGTCGCACAGCCAACGTCAATGAGATCCAAAATCAGTCAGCTCCGGATGCACTCACACCCACGACGTCCCATTGGCCTCTGCGTGAACGTACAGATCATTAGCATGTCTGACGCGATCAGCGCAAGATCACACGTACTCCGACCCAAACAGATACAACAGCTTCCCGAGATCATGCACCAGGCCAGTAACCTATAGAAGCCATCAACTGATATTCAGGAACATGCGCTCTGGCGACACGGCGTACCTGCATCCACTCAGGCTTCCCATCCCGCCGGATCGCTTCCGCAGTCTGCAAGAGATGCTCAATCTGGGTAAGACTCGTCTGTGCGGGGCGTGAGTGGAGCATCGGACAGAGTAGCAGCACGGATCTCACATCTGGATCCGAATCGTCCACAAGGGTGTTGAGCATTTCCATCGCTTCCCATATGCCTAATCACGAAGGTCCGGACGCTGTGAGCATGTGTCTCGGACACATCAATCTTATGTACACCTACCCATCCTGGCGCGGACCGTTTTCTTGAAGCTCTCACGCGCGCGCAGATTGAACTCTACAGTTTGCTTCTCTGTGAGGGGAGTGCTCATTAGCCCCCGCCCTGCGCTGTACGATGCAGTCAGTACATACCGTGCTGCTCGCGATAGAAGTTCTTGACACGATCGCATGCATCCTCGTATTGGCGGAACGCCGCTTTGTTCTTATCTGCGTCGAACTCGGACGCTGCGTTCCAGGTGTCGTTCGATACGGTGCCCTTGAACTTGTTCACTAGAACGAAACCCAACCGCCCCCATCGTCAGATCGCGACGAGGATCTGGAGAACGACGCAGACTGACCTTCGTCGACAGCGTCGGAGACTGTCTCGAGTGCGTGGACGTCGACGGCGGGCATGGTGATAGAGTGTGCTGGGAGGTAGAAGGTGGAAGTCGAAGTGAGGAACGCGTTGGAGGCAGTGGAGCAGCAGACACCGGTGCTTTAAGTAGGCATTGGATCAGCGGCGCGCAGTGTCCTATTTGAACGTCTGTGGTTGGCCGGCATCACGATTCGGTCGCCAGGGATTCGAATTATGTCAGAGAGCCCGGCGGACGAGGCGCTGGCCATGCAGGAGGGCCTACATCATTGAGCCGGGGTGGGGGAGGAGTGACTATCCTGTGCGATCTTGTGTAGGAAGAACACGCAGGCCAGTGGTTGATACATGCGTGGGGCGAAGTCAGTGCGGACAGAATCGATGACGGTCCCGGCCAAGCGTCAATGCGCCGGAGGCAAACGGAGATGAAGACCGGACGTAAGCGACGCAAGATTTGTTCGTCGGTTCAATGTACGACAACTTGAGCCTATGGAATAAATGTGCGGATGGCTATTTCTGCTGGCCTACGCAGATGTTCTTTGCTCAGAAAAAAAATAAAGGATGTTGCCTGACCTTCGTGACGCAGATAATCCGACAACACAAAGTTCAGCAATCAGCGGTGAGATCTGAGTCGACATATGTTGAGATTCTCTATGATGGCATACCTCAGAAAGTGATCCCCCATGTTTCCGAGCCCGTGTCCCCCGGATGTACTCGGGAGACATTCGAGTGTGTCTAGACCCAGTGGTGAACTTGGGCGCCTCGATGATAGGTGCCTGCCTATTATAGATGGTATTCATCCATTTGCAGCCATTTACCTAACGATAAGTAGAGCTTTCGTGAGAATTTTGCAGTCACAACCGGTGCCACGATCAACGGTTCATAAAAAACCGCCTCTGCCGAGTGTTCCGGTGGCATCCGCTAATCGACGCAGGGGTCGTGCCACAATTTCTCCTGGCTCCGACGTTTTATTACACTCTCCGCTTCTCCGACCTTGTGCGCAAACGATTTCGATCGCCGGTCACTCGTTTAGTAAACAGGACATTTCTCCTTAATTTCTCCTGCCAAGGGATTCAACTGGCAATTACGTGCAGCACTTACTCGCGCGCTCCTACTGCGTCCTCCTGTCCGAGCGCGCTGTTGAAGGAGAACAGCCATCATGACGTCCAGGGATACCCTCGCCGACCAATCGACGCGTGGTCTCAGCTATCATTTCAGCGACCTCGCGCACATGCAGGAGTATTCCGACACGGATGAGGAACTCGAGGTTGCACGCATGCGAGAATACTCACACTCTCGGCCCCGCCGTCTCGGAATCCCTCCCATCATCGACCGTCGGTTCGAAAATAGCTACCTACAAAGTCTCAGCTCCTACGTGACGGTGGGGGAAAATTCGTCAGGCGAGAAGGGCAAAGCGAGAGCCACGACAGGCCCGACCCTGCGCATTCAATGGGGCAGGGTGTTTTGGGTCACGACGAGGGACCAGGTCATCAGCCCGTTACTCCAGGGCGTGGCAAGGTATGTATTGTCTCCACCACCCTTGTCGTGATGTACGTCTTGCTCATCGGTCGAATACCGTTCTCCATCACGCAGAGGCGTCGCCGGCGTATTCATCAGTCCTCTCCTGTCTGATCTGGGCTTCAAATTCCGTACGTGGTGGGCACACGGGGCGACGCGTACAGGGAGGGCTCACGCCGAGGGCCATGGCGTGGGATGGCTGCGAAACTGGCTTGGAAGTCTGACTTCCGGAACAGTGGGCGGTATTCGCCATACGGCGCCTGCATAAGTGCGCATAATGATATCACTCTTGGTCAGGCAGTTGGTGTCTCGGTGTAGCTCATCCGATATGTAGAATTACTTCCATCACAGCGTGGCTGCTCGTGCGACTACTCATCCCTCAGGGCTCGCCATAGACACTGGCGCTGCGGCGGTCGCAGCCACGACTTCAACCCATTCGTTCACCCACATGTACCGGGAGAACGCGACATACAACCACCGGAACCATACAAGCTGAGAACGGTGCTCCGTCATCGCTCGGAGCGCTCTTGTGTACTCCGTCACGCTCGACACGAAGACTGACGTCGTTCGAGCGTCCGCGGCCGACCCTATCTGGGGCGGCTGGACTGTGCCAGAATCAGCGCCTGAGTGGGGAAAGTTATTGATCCTTCCCCATGTATCGAAGAGGAAGCCTCTGGCTTTGGCGATGATAGCAGCGAGGGGACCGGTGTACTTTCGGAGAAGAGGCGCGGAGACGAGTGTGAAGAGGCGAGGTACGGCTGCGGAAGTATTCGTAGCGGACAACGAGGCGATTAGGTGACCAGCTCCCTGGGCAAGGGACATGTGGTTTGGGTGTGCGGAGATACCGAGGTGGTCAAACGTTAGAATCTATGCAGATAGTCAACAGACACGATGGTGTGGGGTAGGGCAAGACTGACATACAGTCGTAATTTTGCCCTGGAGAACATATGGCTTGAGCACGTCTGCAATGATGTCGGCATCCCAACGCGCCGTAAAGTTGTCTTGCAGGTCACTTTTAAATGATATTTGATCAGTGTGCTTACAGCAGCGAACGACGACTGCGTTCATATTTACGGCAATGGGGAAACATGCTGATATCATTGCAGTCGTCGGCAATATTGAATAGTGACATCACACGGTATGGGGCAACGGATGAATGGCTTTGGCAACAGACAAGTCATCAACGAGACTGAGTACTCACGGCCTGTCTTCAATCCACCTCCTCCCTGCCTCTACACCCAACACATCTAGACTCCGTTCCAACTCGCGTCTTCTGATCTTTCCCAGACCATCTGCATTGCCCACGGATAAACATAGAGAGAAGACCTCTAAGTCGCTAGCTAGGCTGTGGAGAGATAGCAATGTAGGCGCGAAGAACATGCACTCGTCATCCGGGTGTGCGGTAAGGAGCAGTATACGAGGGGTAGCGGGCGCAAGTGCTGCGTAGCTCAGGTGGTCTGATGGTGGCAAAACGAGGAGGCTTGTATTCCACTCAAAGCTAGTAGACAAGAAGCCGCAGAATATGGAGAGCACTAGCAGCAACAGAGTAAAGCCCATCACAAGAGCATGAGACCGCCTAGCAAGCACTGCCCCGTCAGCTAATTTCGGCACTTGGTCTGGGGTAACAAGATGTAAGCTAAGGCTAGCGTCTTCCTGACGAAGTCGTGCTGTCCGAACGAAGGAAGAGTTTGAGATGAAACACGTCGGACTGATTGGGTTCGGTTTGTTGACGTTGCCCTACTCTTACAGTCTTACTTGTGCTGAGATCTGAGCTCTGATCAGCTCGATTTGATTGATACTCGATATTGTTCACTTTGTTTTGAGTACGATTGATCATATTCATTGTACACCGATCTCGCGATATTATAGTAGGCCCCAAGGTAATATGTTTCATTTTTTTTTGACGAGAATCATCCTGACTGACTCTGCTTCAGTAAATGTACTAGGGGCTTACGGTGACCTCGCTACTTGTAGCACTAGTAGGTATGTCGCAATAACGGGGGCTCTCGTCACAGTCTAACCATAAGGCCACAGGGCAAAAAGAGAAATAAGAGCTACACGTAGACTGAATTGAACGGCGACGATAGAGTTCAAACGGGGTTATGATAGGACACATGCAAGCGTGCCGCTGTATCAATACCGGTGGCCACTCTCTACCCACTGCAGCCTCTGCAATCTGGCTCATAGGCATGCAAACGCTAAGACAGACTTGCCATTTGCAGTGTACCCACCGTGATGCTGTAAAGCCCTAGGTAGCTTTCGCATGCGGTGGATGACTAGTGAGTCAGCTTAGCAGCAGCAATCATTGGTGCTAATGCAGCACCGAAGTTGCGTCAACGTTTAACGTTCATGAATAGAAAAAGACTGATGTCGGATAGCAAGTACTAGTATGCCCTGGTGACGCTAATCAAGAGGCCAAGTCTGCGTGAGTGCTGAGTAAGTAAGGGGAGTCTGAGCCGCCGTGGTGGCAGCTGTCAGCTTTGTGGCCACACGTGAGAAAAAGAGTCGACAACGACATGATCTTATAGATTCGTCGTTCACCGATCAGAGAAGGCGCGATTTGGGTGCTAAATTTGGACATCTCCTAAAACTTAACAGATATGCTCACCCCCATCCTGTGTTTTACATTGCACTGCTGACTCCAGAAAATTTGCAAGGCACCCTGGCGCAGACTCACCGAGCTGACATGTTGTCCTTATGTAAAGACTCGGATGTTTGGATTAAACCAGTGGTAATTCCCAAGACGTGATTCGCAGGTAATCACCAGCCAATCAATTATTGGGATCTGGTTTCAAACCACGCGTCCTGCGGAGACCGCTTCGTCAAGCTCTTCTCAAGAGACGGCGGGCTCACGCTGTTGCCACGCTGCCACGGTTATCTTTGGGTTGCTATTTTGCACAGGTATTCTACGCATTGTCGGTGACTACCTTCATCATCTCTGCAGGTTGCCCGTGTCCCTCGGCGTGTCGTACGAGTTGGTGGCCTACAAGTCATTTCAAGAGTCATGTCGTTGTTTTGTGTTTCACGCGGGAGTGCGCACTACTCAGGGCAGCAATTGGACTGGTGACTGAGTGCACTGCCGCACTTACTACGCAGGGTCTCATTCAGCGATGATCCGACACCCTCGCCTGGGCGCTTACTATACAGCGGAGATCCCAGCCTGCGCGAACGGGACGCCAGCCAAGCTGCAGAATGACCTCGTGCAGTCATCATTGCTTCAGAGGAAGCCCTATGGGTTTAGTCGGCGGTGGCAAATGCTACTGTCCGCAGTCATCATCTCTGCGTGGAGTCAAGTTCTTAGCGTTGGACCTAAAACGCACAATTTAACGCACGATATCGCGGGGACTCGAAGGACGAGGGCGACCCCGACCTTGAAATCGCCTCAAGTGACCTTGAGCTATCAACTCCGACGCCTGAAGTTCAGCTTCACCTCAATTCATAGCAACACTACCTGTCTCCTAATTCTCTCATCGCCTCGGCATGCTGTGATCGGGGGCGCCACGCATCCCGCTCGCCTAGCGCCTACGCGAAGCCGATCGTATATCCACTATCCTATAAAGCGTCGGCTAGGCAGCCACGCTTAGTCCAGTCCACTCTCCACCTTCAAGTTGACGCCCACTTTTATTTTGCTTCCACCATGGTCGCTGTCCCCTCAGCCATTCGCGCTCTCCTGGCTGGTTCGGCAGCCTCTGCCCTTCACAACGGCTGGGCATCTAACAATTGGAACGGGTCAGGATGGGGCAGTGCGGCGGACTGCAACATTTCGACCTTCGTGCCCCAGTTTCCTCCGAACCAGACCCAGCTCGTTGTGCCCAAGGACCTCGAGCCGCACTTTATCGGTCTCGGATTCGGAGTGCAGAACTACACATGCACTTCCAGTAACACGTACTTGTAGGTCATCTACCCCTTTCTTCCAGTCACCAATCTTAAATTGGGACGACAGGAATGTTGGCGCATACGCGGAGCTGTTCGACCTTTCTTGCTACGTCAATGCCACTTGGTTCAGCACCGTCCAGGAGCCTGCATACGACGTATGGGTCGATGCCAACGTCTCCATTGCCCTTGTCATCGATTTTATCCACTTCCTCAACCCGCCACAGAATCTTGCTCAGCACTACTTCGTCCCCAATCCCCTCAACGCCAGCGCTGGTCTCAACCCCAAGTGGGACTTCACGTCGTCCGGCAAGTTCGAGGGCAACCCGAACGCGTTCATGATTGGCAAGGGGAATGGCACGCTCCCGTCACCAAACAATGCAACGACAGATATTGCCTGGTTGGAAATACTCAATTTGGAGGGTGAGATTGCTCAGGAGGTCTTCCGATATGACACTGTCGGCGGACAACCACCATCATCTGTGAGCATCTGCTACGGCGGTACACCTTGTCGTTGTGACTTACACTTAATTCGCAGTGCACCTTCGGGAAGAGCAGCAACATATCTGTCCCCTACACTGCGAAATACCGTGAGTACTACTATAAAATACCTCTGTAAATTTTGCACTTATATTCTACTTCTCAGTCTTTTATGGCGGCTCGCTTTCTCCGTGACGAAATTGACGATTTTATTTCATTTGACGAGGATCACAGTGATATGCGTTGTTTACTGTTCTAGTAGTATGTTAATAAGGCATAGCATACGATCCCTACCTGATCGTAATGAAATTGTATTTGAATCAAGTGGTTGTGGTTCGCAGATGCCACTGGCGACATGATATTACTTAGCTACTAGAGTTCGGCTGGTGGCATAAGTTGCCGATGCAACTTATTACACCGTCAAGCGCTCATAACGCGGGCGCGTGACCGTGACGATACGCGACAGTTAAGTTAGGGAGGCCGCGCTTGGGGATCGCGTCCGCTAAGGACCATCGCGATTCACCAGACCCTCCACCGCTCCATTTTGACACGCTCCATCTATTCGTCGTAGCCATTTCCCCCAAACATGGCTGAGCACGCTTCTCCTCGTGTGAATTCAGCACGCCTCGCGACTTTCCAAGGACGAACAGTCCGGCTCACATGCAAAACAATCAGGGCAAATCTCGCCGATTTGCAACTCATATCTCGGACTTGCTAACATCGGGATAAATCCAGGTACAGGGTGATACTGCTATTGTCCAAGCCTCGGATGGCGGCGAGGTGCAGGTCCAGTTGCAGAGGGTGCGCGGATTCTTTGTGTGCTGTTGAAGCATGGCGCGTAATGGCACGTATAACAGGAAGCTGTTTTGACGACAGCATACATTGAGGTCATCGGGAATGTAGTGGACGCCACTACGATTAAAATGCTGGCGTGCATCAATCTGGGCGACGAGCTCGGTATGTGGATGTGGATTCGATCATACTCGGGGAGAACTCACTCATTCTGGAATGTTTGAACTTGCGGTAGACATGAATCTTGTCAACGATGTTGTCGAACTATGGCACGACCCACGATTTGCTAAGATGGTGTAATGTCGGATCCGCTCGTCTTGGCCCGTTTACTGGTGTAGTAATTTATCCCACAAGTTGTTTTCGAAAAGAGTGTATTTGTTTGCTTTCTTCACGCAATGGCACACCGAAGTTCCATGATGATCGTTTTAACGGTGGTGAAGCTACGTGTGATATAACGTACCTTGATGGGTAGTCGCTTGCACAAAGTGTTGGTAAGAGTATCTATCCCACGGGAACGTATCAGCTTCGGTTTCTCTATCATAATACAACTGACACCTGGTCCGCTCAGACTGCGCAAACAGTACTAAAGTACTAACTACTGTAGCACTAGTGTCTAAGTTTAGTGTACCGTACTAGTAGGATGCTGCTATCCCTCGAAGCGCCCATAATTCTTCCACGTGCAGGATCCCACGGAGTGTATTGTCTGCTGTGGCACTGGCGACTTCGTCGGCAACAGCTCTGCCTCCATACTCCGTACATTCCAGCCTTCCTTCCTTCTCAAAATGACGCGGTTTAAAGCATACTGGACCGATAGCGAGGAGGAAGATGAAGAAGAAACCAATATCGCGCACGATTCGGACGACTCAACTGGGGACGATCGGCGGGTGGACGAAGAGATTGGCTCAGACTCTGACGCCTCCTCAGAAGATGGTGCATGGCATCCAGACAGGAGGCGAGAGCTGAGCCATGTTACGGAGGATACAGAGTCGGAAGAAGAAGCAGCTCTAGATGGCAGTAGCGACGACGACGACGACAACGCCCCACGGGCACGGCCTTCAGTCCAGTTTGATCCAGCCATTAAGTCACCGCCACCAACTAAACGAAGTGCAGCAGATCCTACCATTATACCATGGGCTCGGGAGCTCGGCGTGGACGCGCAGAAAATGCATGTTATGCAGACATCGCTATTCCGTATGCCCGAGGAGGAGGCGGCATTGAAGGCGCTGTCGCGGCCTGCCACGCGTCGCAAACCTTCGCTGTTCGCGTCACTGAATCGCAAGCACAGTAGAGACTCTGAGGGAGAGGGTTTGCGAGCCGATTCGCGGCAGGTGCGCTACCATTCGGCCAGTCATCAATTCATCGTTCATATTTTACTCGATTTGTGTAGCGGACTTCGTTCGCCCAGGACATCGAACCTGCATCATACCGGCCTTCACGGAAATATGCTCGTGTGGAAGGCTCTGCATCGGCGGTGAGCGGGAAGGAAGATGCGTTTGTAGATGCCGGCCTCGCGTTAGGTCGCTCGTTCCGAGTTAGTTGGGGACCGAGTGGGACGCTTGTCCACCTCGGCGCGCTTTGTGGACCATACAGCTCTTCGTAAGTCGCGTCCTTGCTCATGCGTATTTGTGACTTCACAAATATATAGAGAAACCACCGCAAACAGCTCCATAGTGCAGAAGAGTACAGTTCCACTTGTTGCGGCCCCGATTGGAGAAGCCTCCGAACGTGCCTCGAAGCTTCTTTCGCATCATCTTGGCTCTACGCCTATCGAGTCTGATGCGGAGGGCGTGCCATTTGCAAATCCATCTCGTCAATTGTCCTTCTCATCGTTCGCGGCGCAATTCCCGGCTACCGACCTATCTTTTGAGGCTTGCCTCTTCCGCCTCGGCCGTGCGCTCTTCGACCCGATTGATTTACGATTAGCGGATTCGGCTGGTATGGAAGTCCGACATCGTGCGCACGCATTACGACGAAAGGCGGCTTTGTCCAAATGGCTCGAGACGACCATCGCAAATTCGGTTGAAGCGGACCTGCGCGATAACCCTGGCGGAGACTGGGCAGCCACCGCGTTTACCTTGCTCAGTGGAAATCAAGTAGAGAAGGCTTGTGAGATTGCTATGGACAGTGGCAACGTCAAGCTTGCTTCGCTGATGTCTCAATATCCTGGGGACGACGAGTTCAGAGCAGATTTACAAACGCAACTCTCACTGTGGCGGGAACAACGAATCGACGCACACATCAACCCAAATACTCGGAAAATTTATGCACTACTAGCTGGAATTGTGCATACACTGGAAGGGTCGAAGGGCGCTGCGCCTGAGCAATGTCCTGATGTCATTATTACCAAAGGTTTGGATTGGAAGCGTATTTTTGGGCTACATCTATGGTTTGGCGAGCCGATGGAGTCGACGATAGCGGATGCCTTCGCTTCTTACGATGCGCTATGGAAGAATCTGTCCTCAGGAACTGCTTCTCCTATACCCTGGTACAACGAGCAGTCTGTCAATTCCAACCAGCCTGGTAGCCGTTCATGGGTTTTGCCATCGTCTGCTACCCCCCCGGATGCACTGTATTCGCTTATAAGACTTCATTCCGATCCTACCTGCACCCTCTCCACTATCCTCTCACCACTTTCGTTCAGCGCGTCTCCAGCCGATTTCAGCCTTGCATGGCATATGTATATAATCCTCTCTCGCTGTTTGCGCGTAAGGGATTTGGCGGATCGTGAAGGCCATGCTGCTATAGAGGATGACGCCATCGACAACAGCAATTCAGACGAGCCTAGCGTAGAAGGCCACAGTCCAAGCGCTGACCTTTTGGCGAATAGTTATGCGCTGCAGTTGGAGCAGGCAGGCATGATTCAGGAAGCCGTCTTTGTACTCCTTCACATTGAAGGATCCGCAGGGTACTCATTTTGTCGTCAGTCGGTGTCAGCAAACATTTATGGGTTTTTGCAGGAGAGTCAAGGCAGTCAAAGAACTGTTGACCCGTTGTGCGGGGCGATTAGACGATTGGACTACGAGAGGGCTCGTGGGCAGCTTAAAGCTACCAATGGCCTGGGTGAACGAAGCGAAGGTATGAACAAAATTGCTGATCATTAATCATTGTCTTCTCGCTCATCAATACTTTATAGGCTACGTATGCCCTAGATTGCGGCGATGTTTACGGTGCCTACGAGTTATATCTCACTGCCGGGTTATACAACGCCGCCCATGACTTGGCTGTACGGGAACTCGCACCTGACGCAGTGATACGCCGCGACCTGGATTTATTGAGAGATCTGTTTGACAAATTCAGGCCCCATGTCGTTGACGGATGGCAAGAGCGAGGAAAGGTATGGCTTCAATCATCACGCTTTCTTCTTGCTCCCTCATTATGTTAGGTCTTCCTTGACTACGCCCACATTTTGACGCGCCTTCCGGAGCTGCACGAGCGTATACACAGCGGTACAGCGGATCCAGCGGACACGACGGAGCTGGAGCAGCTCGCCCGCAGCGTACCAAAGATCATAGGAATATTGCCGGATTTATTCAATGACAGATCGGACCCTTGTCATACCGCTGCATTTGCAGAAATGACAAACAAGCTCGCTGTGTGCCTCAACAAAGTAAAACCACTGGTTCTTGTACGTGCTGTCTTTCTTCATATTGCGTATCGCGCGTCTGACTTCATACCGTAGTATCAGTCTCGCATTCGGGCTCCCCAAATGACTGAAGGTATGCGACTACGTAACGTACAGACCGCCGCATTCGAAAGGTTCCTCAAAATGGTCGAAGTGGCATAATGTCGACACATACGCTGTTGGGTTTCGGTATAATCGGATGAGCTGTCTTCACTGGTCCTTCCTGACCGCGACTTACGTGTATGTGCGACGAACTGGACAAAAAGGACATGAGCTGTAAATCTGAGTCTCGAATCGCCCATTGTTGTCCCGCAGTGTGCTAATATTATCGCATTAGTGTGGGTGTTCATTCAGCCACTGAGTGCTGAGATTGAATCGTCTCGCGCTACCTGTTTCATTCTGCTTCTGGCTTTTGGGTTCATACCCCTACTTAAGTGGCGGTTATGTTCGATCTCTGTTCCCGAGATGCCGTCCGCATTTTGGCAATTTTGTGCCAGTCCTACAGCTTCTGGTCTCGTTCTCGGCCTCGACACGGGCGGGCGATGAGATCTCAGCTTCAGGATTTTGTTGTCCGGCTGCTTTTACGATCGGCTGGGCCCATATCAGTACGTGAGTCCTTGCTTGCCAATTATACATAGATCTGCTAAGATGTGATCTCCATTGTCGGCCATAAGGAAACTACTTGCTCCAAATGGGATAACATACCCGCCGATTAATCTCATCGCGCGGGAGATGCGGTTCCTGGCATCGGAGATTATGACGCCTGAAGGTTTGAAACACCCAGAATCGTGTTATAGGGCTCCGCCACATTTCTGGCGTGGACGGTGCTCCGGCGCCCAGAGTCACGATTTTAGCCATAAGGTGGTTGGAATGCTATCCACTTTTAGTTGAAACAGTGTATTTACATGCGCTCGCTCACTGTCCGCCTCTCGTGTCGCTTACTAGCCCACCATCAAACGTTGGACATCGACAGGAGGAGCGAGGAGACAAGTCTATATTACGGATGGCTCAGGTTGTGAGGTGGATCTACACGGTGTAGTTATAGATGTGCAAGCTGAAGTCTACGACATGCAAAGATAGCAGGGGGGACGTGAGAGCGATTGGGATAATTTATGCGGATACTGGGGAAGGTGCTGCCGGAACGGAGAAGGGCGAGTCTCTTTCCAGGGTCGCTGCCGTGTTTGGACTTAGTCAATGCTCTGTCCACAGGTGAATAGAACAGTCGCAACGACCGAGGACTCCAGAAGGCCAAGTTGCATGGCTTCCGGTGTCATCTCGAGGAGTACGGTGTCTTTGCCTCTTGCAATCCGAGCAAGCACTCTTGGCGCCTGGGATTGAAGCTTGTAGAGCTATAGCGAAGGGCAAGTAAGTCGATCGCGCAGCGGTCACCGAATATAAGCGACTCGTACACAGATGAAGCCGTCTATCGGAGACCAAGCATATTGAACGCCTCCAATTGTCATGACCCGTTTGCTGTAATGTTGAGGCTGCAGGTGAGCTGTTCTTCGCAGGGGAATCACACCAGGACGGTCGTACCTCTGATCCGATGACAGGCGAAGCCAGTCGCGAACGCGCTGCTTGGCGGTCATGCCCCGCATCTCAATGGCAGGGTTCGGCTGCCAGGTGACCATGGCCACATTCCTGGATTCATTGTCCTTCCACATCGTTCCCGAGGCCGCCCCGGAGTCGGTCGTGACACGATACACCACCCTGTTCTGGGGGCCGACGACGGTGCAATTGAGAATGGTCGTACGAAAGTCCGTGAACTTGAACTCGATGCTCTCGGACTGCGCTGTCTTTGAGGCCGTAATGGGTGCGGAGGGAAGTGCGCCGAAGATGGAGGGTGCGATGCCTGAGCCTGCGCTCCAGTCTCCTTGCGTGAAGGGGTTCATCTTGGCTACGCGGGCAGGAAATAAGGCAGGAAAAGCTGGGAAGTGTGGCGTCGCGAAAGGTGTCGAAACTGTGCTGGTGAGGCTCCTCAACGGAACCTCTAATATACAGACCATGGATGTACGAGCTGGGATGGTCAATGACGCTCGCGGCGCCAGAGACGTAGAGGACAGAGCCTTCAGAACGTAATCTAGTCCACATGCGCGACATTATGGCACAAGTAGAGGGCGTTGCGCTGTTGAGGTCGGAGGGCTAGTGCGGAGGACTCGGCGAGTGACTCGGGTTTCACAAGACCCAATCGACAATCAGGATCTGTGATGATCGCGTGCGCGGCATCTCCCAATCACCCTTCGAGTTCACTGGGCGGTCAACAACCCGGCATTCACCACACGTGGCATGGACCTTCTCGCGGCGAATGCCCGAGTCTTCCATTTTCTGGACCGCCCGCCACCTGCGACATACCTGCCCCGGAGAACTGAGCGGGCGTTTGCTGATTTCAGGATCCAGCCGCTGGACGCGCAAACTGTATGCTAGAACTGCGCTCAGGAGGATCATGGGAAGATGGAGCTCCTCGGTCTGCAATGGTCATTCGGATGCGACATTCGGACGTGAACAGATGAAACCAAGTCACGTACTTGCGCGCCGGCGTTAGCTTTACCGTGCGCCACGTTTTGTGTATACGGAATCCACAAAACGAAAAGTATCAAAAGCCAGCACGAGTTGTATGGATTCCGATGAGCGAAATTGAGACAGTTGGTATGATTCCTTAACAATCGTCGCCGTGATGAACGTATAAACAGTGGTAACTCGCGGTCCGACTCCACGCGTATGATTGAAGACGAGCGCTGAATATCGCTCGAGACTTCCGCTCACCTGAGGCCGTGTAAGCATTGTTGCCTAAGATGTGGCACCAGTTGAGTGTCATGATGGAGAAATTATGACCAGACTGACCCGCCTGCTAACTTACGGAGATGACAGAGCGGTGCCGCGAAGCAAAGTCATCTTTGATCTCGACCCAGACTGTATGATCTGGGTGCGGCATGCGGCATGCTCGGCCTTCGGGATGTCATCGAGTGTGATGCCGTCAACATGTGGACAAGAATGGATCGCGACCTATTCAGTATCCAGAAAAGTTATGGATACCGTGTACATCAATATTAAAGATGCTGCCGGCGGATGTGGAGAGCGCCGACACCGTGAATATTTACGCGTCTGCATTTTCTCTAGGAGAAAGAATTTTATAAGCAACTCAGGTCTTTACCATACAGCACTCTGGGAAGAGATATCATTCAGAACAAGAAGCAGTGCACATCATTGCTCGCACCGGGTCCAGTAGTGTGAAGCTCATGATATGATACCTATGTAGCGGGTTATGTCAGGTCTGTGATTGTGGATATGTTAAATGTGACCCCCTCACAACTCAGAGGAAGCTTTACTGACATAAAATGGAATTTTCCATCAGGTCCACTACAAGTGGCGTTTGATCGTTCGTAAGAAGATATTCATCAGAGTGATACGATGATAAATGCCCTTGGGACTTCGTTGTAATTAGAACAAGGATGCCCGGATGGGTATATTGGGTGATCACCAATGTGCCAGCAGCGGCGGCTCGTCCGCAAGAATCTTCACTGCTGAGAGGCAGGCTCAGGTCGTGAGCACCAACGCTCGAGACTCATGATTCACCCACCCAGACATGTAGGAAACTCGTCTCCCGCGGTCGGGGCTCTGTAGGTCAGCACTAGGGATGAGCGGGAATCGTCTTCACGCTCAGGAACGAGTGACAAGGCAACAAGTCACCATTGAAAAGCTATACACCGTGGCCACAAGCTAAGGGTGATGAGGTCGACGTTCAGCGGCTGGTATTCAGGTCTAGTACTTACAGGATGGGTGAACAGATATTTCACACCGGGGTGAGGTGTGTACATGCACTGGCACCAGGACAAAGATATTGTTTCATGGAGGTCGGAACCACAATCTTGGAAGCAGTGGTCCACAGTGACCCGCGCCCGCGTCGCTGCAGTGAGGATTTTTGGTGCCTGTGCGAGACGGAAAAAGTACTGAAAGGAGCTGCAGCATATTCGGAGCAGGTGGAGGGCCGAGCAATGGACTCGGGCACTCGGAGCGACGAGATCGCGCTTCCGTCAGTTGTCTGTCTCTGTGTGCGCCGCCGCAGCGCTTGTCCTCTTCTGGGGCAGGCGGGACCGGTGAAGCGGATGCTTCGGACATCAGCGGACCTCTTGCCCCCCTCCAGGCTCCATGCCACATGCCATGTGCCAAGTCCCACAGGGAAATACAACATTGCACAGCAGCAGCACATCACCACATCTTGCTCTACAACAATTCGCTGTGCAGTGTACCATACGACACACGCCTCCAAGAGATTTCTATGCGTGAAGACTATCTTTGAAATGCATCGATATGTTCCAGCAAGGACGTCTGATATGTTGCGGGCATCCGTGCGAACCCCGATGCGGCAGGGTATACAAATTGGACCTCTGGCGGATGGACGCCGATTAGCATTTCTATTTACAAACCATGGCCATGGACATCACAAAATGCGAGAGTGAGCCACAGAATGAAGGCCATGTTCAGTGTGTGTGAGCTAATCATCAGAACAGATCCCAACAATCGTTCCCGTTGCATCGGGCCGCAAAGCCAGTCCCACATATCGCTGAATATTGGCAGTGACACGAACGCTTTCAGTTGAGTCATATGCCAATCCTTTTAACAAGTAAACAATAAAGATGAAATGGGCCCACGATATTTCGCTGCCAGGGAAAAGGTGAGGACTGCTGGCCAGCAGATAAGCTCAAGTCTATACTCACAGTAATACTGATGGGTGTGCTTGGTGGCAGTGCAGACCTACTCCGGTCCACATGAGACAAGATTGATTTTCATGGCAACCTATGCCCAATCTAAGAAGTTCTCCAGATGGACATTAATCCGACGAGCAGTCGTCAAGGTGATACAATTCGCTCATTGAGCAGATGAGCAGATGCATAATTGTCGCATTTGCCTAAGATGTGCTGAGGTCCATCAGGCGTTAAATTTAAAGGTAGAAATTCCAAATCGCAAGCACCTGTCCAAGTACGACTGAATTAAGAATGCAGTAAAATCCTCTCTAGCGCATATAAGTACGTGACTCTAGTGCTCAGGTGGAATCCAGTACTAGTAGCCCACGTCGTCGTCGGTAAACCGCATTGTGACAACATTTCCGATCGTTGTCCAGTGTTTTAATGAGTTTCGGAGCTGAACACGGAAAAGTCATTGCGGAACGCAGAGGAACGACTGTATGCGTTGCTTAAAAGTGATTGAATAGTAGACTGAGCTTGTCCAAACAAAGTCGCCTTCAAGTCGGCAGCGTCCGGAGTGAACGAGCGCTTATGGTAAGGGCTAGAGCCCGCACGCCTGGATATCCTGGCCGCGAGGTTAACGTACGCTGCACTGGTATTTGCCTTTGAACTCTTACTTCCTTTTGGTCGTTTGGAACTCGAACGCTCCTGCTAGCTTTTATCCACCTCTATCGTGTTAGGAAGTTACGCCTGGTATCTCGTCCCAGTTGGCAACGTGCTTAGTACGGATTCCATAAAGGAGCGCATTTTGACAGGTTGTAGCCTTCCTCGTGTCTGTGAGCTTGCGGCAATGAGCACAAACAAGCTAAATGTGGAGGGCGTTATGCTATTCGAACAGCCATTTGCAAGGGTGAGTCAGACGTCTTTCGCTCTTGAGCATCCATTTAGTGCGAATAGGTACCATACGAAAACTACAGAAAGGTTTTCCGTGCCTCGCAAAGAAATATTGAAAAGGAATTTGCGCCGGTACAAACGGCAGCCCATGATTTGGCAAAACGATCTAAGACCGGCCACAGTAGTACCGATGATGCTATCAAGAGCATTGACGGCATGATTACTCGTGTAGAGAATTTGAAGCGGAAGGTCAGTCATGATTCATGTTCGGATCGAGTTGGTCCATTCATATCGTTGGTGTGCAGCTATCCGATCTGCACACTTCTTCTGGAACGCCTACGTTAGGCGTTATGCGAGAACGGCTGCAACACCTTGCGACCGTTGAGGATATGCAGTCAACTAGCAGTCCTGAGTTCGCACGATGGGCGGATATACGTCTGGACCGATGGCTGGTCGATTGGTCCCTCCGTAACAATAAGGTGAAGACAGCGAAGACGATCGCAGCTGAGCGAGGTGTTGAGGTATGTATAACCGAGCCATGATTATTCTTGTAGTAATGTGATACTCACGACAGTATGCAGAGGCTTGTGGACATCGAATTGTTTTCTGACATACGAAGAATAGAAGAGGCTTTGAAGCGCCAAACCTGCACGGAGGCGCTTGCTTGGTGTAGCGAGAACAAAGCTGCCCTTCGTAAAGTCAAGGCATGTTATATCGATATCAGTGTCAAGTACGACGTAAAAATTTTGCTTTTCAGAATACGTTGGAATTCGATCTGCGACTCCAAGAATATATCGAATTAGCCAGAGCACAAAAGCACGTAGAGGCTATTGCATATTCCAAGAAGCATCTTCTGCCATGGCAAGAGACACATCTTCCTCAGATCCGTCAGGCATCCGCCCTACTTTGTTTCCCGCCAACAACCGCCTGTGGTCCGTATAAGGTATATCCTTACACTAGTACAAGACGAGATGTTCGCTCACGAACTTTATAGCGGCTGTATGATCTCGCACGTTGGACTACGCTAGTGCAATCATTTCGTCTCGCTATCTATAACCTCAGCACTCTGCCATCTGAGCCTCTCTTGCATCTCGCCATGTATGCAGGGCTTGCATCTCTCAAGCTCCCCGCATGCTACGATACCCACAGAAAGAATATCGACTGCCCTGTCTGTGACTCAAATCTAGGTCGACTCGCCGAAGAAGTGCCTTTCAGCCATCACGTGAATTCTACCATTGTGTGCCGGATAAGCGGCAAGATCATGGACGAGGACAATATGCCGTTAGTATTTCCAAATGGACAAGTGTACTCGAAAGAGGTACGGAAATGGGCTCCCGGTGGTGTCTAACGGGATCACATCTGATGCTTTTAATCTCCAGGCCCTGGAAGATATGGCAGCGAGGAACGACGGGACTGTTCGATGTCCAAGGACCGGCGAGAAGTGTAACTTCTCGGATCTGCGCAAGGTGTTCATTTCATAACTGTCGCTGGGACAATGTAATGTATAGGTATTCATTCATGTACTACATCCTCAATGATTGCATTTTATGTATTTGTACAACCATCTAGTTAGCCACGGGAACCATCTTTCCTTGTCTGTCTTCTTTTCCAGGAATGAGGGCCGAAGGTCAAACCCAGAGTTACAACTCTATTCAGGACTCCGAGAATGAGTCATCTGTCAATGTCCGTCGAATGTGAGCCGTCGGATAAGCGGTCATTGGCGCTGAGCTATCTCATTGACAGACTCTTATCTCACGTTCCTGCCCAACGCACCACCCGAGTCTGATAGAAAAGTAGAGAAGCAGTGAAATAGAAGATGGGATTATGATGCCTGGAGCAGGGCTCCCTTTAAAAATCGACCGCCCCTACGCTTGCATTTCCACGGCTGTACTCCATGGCCGCTTTGCTTTCACGACGTTGGTGGCTTCAGCAGTTGGAGGTTCGTGATGATGATGACTCACAATTGACTTACATCCAGTCTTTTCTCTCGGTATGCCCATTTCAGTCCAATTTCATCCTCACTTCTGATCGAATGCTCAAGAATGATGACCTCCGCCCTGTTCTCCCTGAAAAGCGTACATGGGCAGCATGGAACTACGTGACTTAGTACGTTTACGATCTATTGCGAAGACTGAAAGCGTCTCACATGACGGATGACACTACTAGCTGGTTAGCTGATAGCTTCAACATCAATACGTGATTCAAAATCGTATAGCTGTATTCGAACACCCCTCATTGATTGTGTAGATGGATGATCGCATCTTCAATGATACAATTGGGACTGTCATGGTGGCAGGCCTGGCTCTGTGTCTGGATCGGTTATGGAGTTGTTACTCCATTCCTTGTCTTGAATGCTCGCCCCGGGGCGGTGCATCACATTACATTCCCTGTCGTCGCTCGGGCAAGCTTTGGACTATGGGGGAGTCTGTGGTGTGTGTTTAACCGCGCTGCCATGGCTTGGTGAGTATCTATTTTGTCTCTAAATTCGCTCGACTTCAGCTTCACTTATATATGACGGTGCTATTAGCATCTGGTACGGTGTTCAAGCCAGCATAGGTGGGACTTGTGTCTTGGTCATGTTACGAGCAATGTGGCCGAGCGTGAACAACATCCGTACGAACTCTATCGCTCATAGAGCGCCTTTGTCTGAGACTATCTACCTACAGCCAACTCGATGCCCGTGTCATCCGGAACCAATACGCGGGACTTTATGTGCTTCTTTCTATTCTGGCTTATCTCTCTGCCAGCAATATGGTTCCCTATACATAAAATGTGAGCGATTTAAATGCTTATGTTTCCAATAGTCGTACTCACAAAGGTGTTCCAGACGGCACTTCTTCACACTCAAGGCTATTGTCGTACCCATTGCTGCGCTAACATTCTTTGTGTGGTGCATCATTAAAGCACATGGTGTGGGCCCCATCGTACGTCAACCAGCACGCATTCATGGCTCGCAAATGAGCTGGGCAATGGTCGTGAGTTTCATGTCCTGTATCAGCAACTCAATCACGCTTGTGACGTACGTCAATCTCCCTCCGTCCAGCTTGTGCTCATACTGCCCTTAAAAGAAATGCACCCGATTTTGCGTCTCGAGCTAGAAGGCCATCTGATGCCGTCCTTCCTCAACTCATTGGAGCACCATTGTGCTATGGGGTCGTGTGCTTCATTGGGATCATTGTCAGTTCCTCATCAGAAGCAATCTACGGTCAGCCCATATGGTCTCCCATTGACTTGCTTGGCATGTTTTTGGACGGCGAGCCCTCGCACGCCACGAGATTTGGAGTGAGCCTCCCGCTTGGTACGCTTTTTCTGCTAACTAGTGCGTCACAGGTGTGGTTCATTGCAGTGGCATTCATCATCGCTCAGGTGAGTGATGATCTTCTCCTACGAATTAGCGCAGATTTAACCAATCAATCTTCGGCGTCTCACCACTGATCTAAAAGCTGGGGTAAGTGCTCGAATCTTACACTCTGAGAGTGATCTCATATATCACGACAAACAGAACAAATATATCTGCGAATACAATCAGCGCTGGTTGTGATCTCACAGCATTATTCCCGCGTTTCATAGTATGATATCCGCAGTACACTACGGGGTCTATGATCTCATTTGTTTGTCAGACCATTCGTCGGGGAGGCTATATCGCTGCCATTGTCGGGTTGTGTATGACACCATGGAACCTCTTAAAGAGTAGCAACAATTTCACGACGTATCTGTCGGCATATTCAGTCTTTCTGAGCTCCATTGCCGGTGTAATGGTGAGGCTTCATCTCACATAGCATACTTATGGTCTTCTCAACCTCAACACAGATAACAGACTACTATTTGGTGCATAAAGGGCACTACTACGTGAAGGACTTATACAGTACTGACAGGTCTGGATGGTATTGGTACACCTACGGAGCAAACTTGAGGTGAGTCGCATATTTATTGTACTGAGCTGCTAATACATATGATGGGAATACCCAAACCATTCAGAGCATATGCCGCATACATTGCAGGAATATCAATAAATGTTGTTGGTTTTGCTGGAGCGAGTGAGTTATCTTTTGTTTGTCACACTGTTACATACTTCATCGCACGCACAGCTGGGCGCACTGTGCCGCTGGCAGCAACTCGCATCTATGAGCTATCGTTCTTTACCGGAATGGGCGTGTCCGGTCTAGTGTACTGGATGTTGAATCAAGCATTCCCCGCGCGTGGTGCTGCTAAATCATTCAAGGAGATAGATTTGTCCGCGGAAACAAATGATATCGAGTCAGACCATGACTTCGATGAGAAAAGTGCTATTGTGGATGTAACAGAGAGTATAGCATCGGCTTCTGTATAATATCCGAGCAATATCAGACACCTAGACGTAGGATTACATTATATGAAACTTCTCGTGTTCCCACACAACAATTTAGATAGCTGCAACTGCAGCTGGTGCAACCTCGTTCTCGTCAATTTCTGATCGCCGCTTGCCCTTCGTGTCTTCTGCATAGTTCTCGTAAAAATTCCGCTCGTCGGTACCTCCGCCATCACCGCTCCGTCCTGGTCCGTCCCAGAAGTGATAGGCTTGACTGAACACGCCGTAGGACGTCGGCACAACCTCTACCAAGTCCCCGCGGGCTACCTCGATGGCCGGAATCTCCGATGCGGGGAGACCGATTAGATATGCGAGAATGCAGCGAATGACTGATGCGTGTCCGATAATAAGCAAATCTTCCTTCTGCCTCTCGAGTTCAATGAGGGTGGGCTCGAGACGGACTGCACAATACAATATCAGCGATATCTCAATCAGTCAATAATGGAATGAAACGCACCACAAAGGTCGTGATAGCTTTCGGCCCGCGGAGCGCGATATGCGTAGGGGTCCTTGACGAAGCGATTCCACTCGTCAGGATAGTACTTTCGTACCTCATCTGGAGTCAACCCGTCCCACACTCCAGGATTGATCTCTGACATCTGGGGACGTTCCATGACCTTGACTTTGGCCGGTGGCGATGGATCATCGGGTCCGGTAGTCAGGAATGGCCATGCCGAATGATGAGATCGACGGCGTGCTGACGTCCATATCTAATCGCGCTGAACATATCAAATATGTAAGACAGGAAAGTACACATACCACTAGCTTGCGAGTGGAAGGATCAATTCCCCGCTGCTCGAACGATTTCGCGCGTCTTTCCAACACAAAATCTTTCAAGCGTTCTGCATACTCCCATCCAGCCGGGGACAGGTCTGAGTCGGCTTTGTACGAGTGCTCAATCAAAGATTGACCCGACTGCGATAGCCAAAAGGTGAATGTTTATTGGTGACTGTTGAAATTAGGAAAATGTAACTGACCCGAGCAAAATAGATCGTTCGGAACCGATTATGAATGTTCATAAGAAAGAAAACAATTCTGGACTGTGACATAACACATGAGAAGCTTATTCAGCCGACTCAAATGTATGCTTACTTGGAGGTATCCACGAATATTCTACGGTCGGCATAATAAACAAGGACGCTACGCGCTTTATACACCACTTACGTTCACCATGATTTGTTCGCCGACCTATATTGCATTTGTTCGATAGGTCCATGAATAACGAGGAAAAGACCTACATTCTTGATCCGAATGAAAGGAAAATCAGTTTCTTCAACAGGCTCGTAGTGAACTTCGTGGTCGCGGATGCGCCTGTAGTAATCTTCTACCGCCTTGTTGGGATCCCATGAACGATACTGCTGCCAACGTCAAGGTCGAGTTCCAACATCATGCAAGCTGCGTACATCTGGTGACGAAATTTTGACACTTCGGATATTCGCGAGGATAATATCCTCATCATCGCACAGAGACTCTAGTATAAGCTCAGCATAAAGAGGGCTCACGATGACACTATAGCCAACCTAGTATGATCACATGGATCCCAGCAGCGCTGAACCTCTCGGCTATGTCTTGTCGGCGTTCCCTGGTTCCATTGTTTGCATCGTAGATGACCACTTGACCTTGAGCGTTGAAGAAATCCCAAATCAATTGTTCGCATCCATCGGAAACCTTTTGACGCAGGGCCACAGTTTCAGGGCTTTTGTCTCCTGCTCACCCATCAGTTCATAATCTCGATTGGATGGGTATCAAAGTTATTACCCAAGGTGAAGTAGTCCGAAGGAAGGTTTTGGGCACTCCCGATAACTTTGCGACGATAATCTCCTAGCGATACCACTTGAGTTTTCACACCAGTCCAGCGGAGGTAGCGCTCTAGGGCTCTTGAAATGTGAGTCTTTCCTCGAGCAGGCAGTCCAACGGTCAGTACAAGGATCTTTCCAGCATGGAACAGAAGCCCAGACGCGGTTGTGTAGAGAGGTGCAACCATCTTGAACTACCGTAGTCATCCGAGCAGCCTGAAGCCGACCCTCCGGCTAACCGTCGGCTGATAGTAGATCTTATCTTATCAGCTGGAGGCGTTCACTTACTACTGAGAGTCGCGATGAAGACGTTCAAGTAGGAGTAAAACTCCAAGAAAACTATCAATTGGAGGATTCTTTTTGCACTCGCAGAAACTCCCCGAGATCCCGAGGAGTCTCAGTGAGCACAGGCGCAGGCGCAGACGAACAAGCGTCGAAACACCTATGTACCCCTTCCATTTACTTCAAGGCTTGAACTATTAGTCAGCGTACTTATGACTCTAGCGACAAGACAGCGAGCTGCAAGAGGTATTGAATTAGAATACGCACAGAGTACTTCATAAGGTGCAGTCAAATAGTCTACACATACACACCAAAACAAAATCACAACTACGTCCAATAGCTAGTATAAACAAATCAGATATCCGCGCTTGCCCGATAGTCTTCCATCTCCTGGTCCAGCTCAGCGGCAGACACTGCTTTCTTCTTTATGCGTTTAGGTCCCTTCTTTTGGCGTAACCGTGCTTTCGCAGTGATAACTAGCGGACGGGGCGTTGGTGCTTGCACCTTTACAGGCTGCTGCTTCCGTGGTTGGCTAGGAGGGAACGCAGGCTTAGGATGGATAGGGTGAGCTTGAGGATGTACTTACGCCACAGGTATAGGTTTAGGGGTCGCCACGGGTCGTGTAGGCGCAGGCGCTGCTGGTGCTGTTGTTACAGGTTTTCCAATTCGATCAAGAAGGGAGAGAGGCTTTGGTGGTGCTTGCGACGCTTCTTCATCGTCGTGGATGATTTCGATTTTGATGGGCCGACCTGGGAGTGCAGCGAACAGTCCACGAATGTGTCCCCTACATCTAGTATGAGAGACTTACGACCATCCACGATCTTCCCATTATACTTCGCCCGTGCGACGACAGCGTCTGATGCACGCTGGAAAGAGACGATAGCCATGCCCTTCGACTTTCCCTGGGAGTTATACACGATAAACGCGTCTTTCACTGGTCCTACAGTCTTGGCGAACAGGATCTAAGTTTAGGGTCAGCCTCGCTAGTCATGCGATGCAGTATCGCTTGAAACGCGTCTATACCTCAACCTCATTCTCCCCTACATCTAGAGGCAGTTTGCTAAGCAAAATCTTGCTTCCCTTGTCCAACGCGTTGGCAGCACCATGGGTTTTCTTCCCCTGTACAGCATCACGCCAGGCGGGAGGGGCATTCCCAGCCTGGTTGCCCAGAAGATGTCGTTTTGCGCCGTGATATGCATTCAAACGTGCGTATTGAGGGTGGGCCTGCATCAAGGGAATGTGGTATAAGGTAGAGGTTAGAACTTAACTTGCTATGACCTACTTCGAATTCCAAGGCAAGAGTTTCTGAGTTACGTAATAGTTTTGGAAATTATTATTTGCATTTGCTTTGAAGGCAGCTAAGCAGGCAGGTTGTAGACTGTCCCAGATAAATAAGCACTTGTACAGTCGTATCTGTTCAGAATGCACTGCGACTTGCGGTTTCGATTACATCCTCTACGAGGCTGAGCATTGCACTCGGGTGAAGCATACAGTACCCTTCCATGCACATATTGAACATTTCTAGATTGACGACTTTCGAAGTAACCTCATTAGTCAGTTTGCTTTCTTGCTATACGTCTCTTTTTCAGTTTTTTTTTCCCGCCGAGAAGACCAGAAGGTGATCAGGGAGAAATGAAGTTGCCCGCATTGCATTTCTGACTCCGAAGATCCCATTCTTCTCTCAGACTACTACTTACTATGTACCCGGTCCACCCACTCTTTTTCTCGCCTCTAGCGCGCGGCCCGGCTGCCGTGGTCACCAGTGGTTTCTAGACCTCGTTAAACTGAACCCATGGCACTCGCCGGTCATATTATGTACTGGAACCCGAAGGATGAGTCTCTGAAACCTCTCGTAATGCAAATTTACCGGACGTTTATAAGCATTGGGTTCAGTTGTCGAGGATGTCTCCTCGACGCCCTCTCAACGCTCGACGCGATGTCGCTGCTCAACCCTTCGTCTGGCATACTTCCTGCGATGACCGCTGATAACTCTGTCAGTGATGCTGAGAGGCGCGCTGAGATATTGCGTACCCTGCAAGACGAACGCTCTCTCGACAAATCGAGTCTTTACCACCTGGATTCTGCTGTCGATCTCGATACGGCAGCCTCAGCTTCTTCTTTTGACTTGCCTTCCGTCTTGAAGGGCAACGAGCGGATGCGCCGTCGGTCCGAACTTTCGCGTGTGAAGGCTCCCGCGGTTGAGACCATCGAGCTTGCCCCTCTTCCGCCGATTGAGGAACGAGCGCACGAACAAGCTAGCGTCGGTCATGCCACAGGTATATCTGGTGAGCCGTCGCTGGGCAAAGTAGCGGGAGGAGATCCCGAGTTAGCACCACCATTATCATATGTGCCATCCACAATTACGGAGGATACAAGTTCTGCTGTGGGTGTGATCTCGCATGCGCAACGAGCCAAGTATCGCTTGAACAGCCGGATCCAATTCGCGGCGTTGTGCTATTGCTTTTTCTTGGAAGGCTGGAATGACGGTTCTACTGGTCCATTATTGCCCCGTATTCAGCGGAACTATGGTGTGAGTACGAATACTCGAAAAATCTCGGTAATACTCATCTATGTCAATTGCGCACATAGATTGGGTTCGCGATCGTGTCGCTGCTTTTCGTCACCAACTGCATTGTACGAGCCCGTTGCCAAAGCGCATAGAGTTGGATTAATTTAGTTTGCAGGGTTTTTTAAGTGGTGCGATGATGAATGTGTACTTGAATCACAAATTTGGTTTCGGTAAAGTACGCTGCTTGTCAGTTTCATCAAAGTGAATGGTACTGAGACGCTTGAATAGGTCTTAGTTATAGGTATGACATTGTTCACACCGCTATAATCCCCATGGACTAACCTAGATGCAGGATCAATTTTTCAGCTGGCTGCCTACGTGCTCTTGGCACCTGGAGGACCTTTCCCAATCATGTGTGTTGCATTTTCGTTTGCAGGGTTCGGCATAGCACTGCAGAATGCCCAAGCAAATGGGTTCGTCGGAAGTTTGAAGGAGCATGCACGAACTAAGTTTGGCTTCTTACACGCATCATATGGTAAGTTTCCGCTGCTCATATATAGGAATAGTTCATGGCTAGAAACAAAGTTCGTAACATAGGCCTTGGAGCTCTGGTTGCGCCACTGGTAGCGACGTATTTTTCCACTGCGCGACATTGGTCATTTCACTATTTGATCTCTGCGTGTATCGCTGTGAGCAATACAATAGTTCTCTCTGCTGTTTTCCGCTTCAAAACACAGGACGGTAAGTCAACCGGTTGTCTCAATTTTAATCAAACCTTCGGTCTTACTGTCGTGCAGATGTCATGGCCGAGGCGGGTCAGGCAGCGGAAGAGCCTGTCACAAGCGATAACTTGTATCATCAAATCATGCGCCTCAAGGAGGTACATTACTTGGCAATCTTTTCGCTTATATATGTTGGAGTAGAAGTCTCCATCGGGGGTATGGTTATTATAGTCAAGCCACGGCTCAATAAACTGATTGACCTCTATCAGGATGGATTGTAACTTTCATTGAGCAAGAGCGAGGCGGAGGTGCTAGTGCTGGATACATTTCCTCCGGATTTTTTGGTGGTACGCTTGGTTCTATTTACTTATTCTAGTTAACATCTAAATGTATTTTCGTTCAGGGTTGATGTTAGGTCGCATCATATTGATGTGGCTAAATCGCAAGGTACGCGGAACAACGATATGCTCTCAACACCGTCGCGATGTTTTCTTTGCAGATAGGAGAACGCTGGGTCATTGTTCTCTATGCCCTCATCGTCATCGGGTATATATTTTCTCAGACTCAAAGCGCTGCGATGGGCTGACAGTCTGTCTCCCAGTTTGGAAGTGACCGTGTGGGTTGTGCCGTCGCTCTTTGAGAACGCCATCGCCGTGTCCTTCATCGGATTGCTAATGGGACCCATGTACCCAATACTTATGAACCACTCGACCTACATCCTGCCTAAGTGGTTGCTGACGGGCTGTCTGGGCTACATCGCTGGTGTTGGCCAGGCAGGCTCGGCCGTCTTACCATTTATCACAGGTCTCTTGTCGTCCAAGTTTGGGATTGCGTCTTTGCAGCCTTTGTGCGTCGTCTCTATATTATTGTTTTGGGAGTATCGTTCACGGAGCTGAATTTATGTTTGCAGTATTGTGTCGATGATGTCGACTATGATTGTTCTATGGGCTCTGGTTCCGAAGAAGCGTCGGATCGAATAAAGTGTTGACGGTCACACACTGTTCACGTTCAGGGATTTATGTCTGTGTCGAAAGTAGAATCTAGGTGTACATGAGATGTCCCTGGTGAGTTCCAGGGATTTTTTAGATGGGCTGGTTGAGTGCCCTGACAGCCGAAATTTGGTTGGCCACTTGGATCCGTTAGCGTGGGAGTCAGATGAGAGTCCGATCCATTCAGGGTGCAAATACTCTTCACGCACTCCCGTGAAAGTTGGTACGAAACTCCCCCTTAAAGTCCCGTACGTGATCGAATGACTCTAGCGTCATCTACCCGCTCCTCTGAGAAGCCAGCCCTCTTGTAAATTCGAGGATCAGTGGGGTCCCAAACGTGTGCGCCATCGAAGCCCGACCCCTCTGCACGAATACAAAAAGCTGATAAGGTGCGAGTGGGTCCTAAGCAGATGGCAAAGGAAGGCTATCCACAACCTTGCACAGTTACAGTCATCCCAGTACCATTTTTATGTTCATCATTCGCAAATGAGAATACCGACCTCGCGGAACATATAGACAGCCACCAGGATGATCGTCTGGTAAGTGCTATGTTGTAGATACATTCAAGACGGACTATTAATACTATACAAGTTTCTTTTCTATACGCTACTTACTTACGCTCTATTATTTTCCTTATACGGCAACTCTGCTGCAAGACGCCAGCGCGTCGATTTCCCTCAGTCCCCGATTACCATATCCCGGACTGAGTCTCTCTCTATTATAGACTTCCATTATGCCAGTCCCCGTAGGTGATGGTCAGCCTCCTGGGTGGGACACCAGGTAACCTGTAGTAATGCAATTGAGCATCTGAGAGATGTGCTTGGGATGCCACAACAGTGCCTGCTTGGTGTCTACCCTTCCGTAAGTCAATTATCATTAGCTAGGAGTGACCAAAAAGCTAATGATCCATACAATCAGGAGAATGTCTGCTCCTTTTGGACGTGCTACGGAGACATGGCTACCGCAACGTCATGAACATCATCCAGGCGCGAAACTTCGGTAGTTCTGGAGATCACGAAGGTCATATGGAAGCATGGCGACAAGACGAAGGTGCACGAATGGCTCGTGCAGCGGTCGGGGTTAACTATCTTCCTCAGTACCGCGAGCGTTTCATGTACGGGCCACCCATCTCTGCGCCTCGGGATGAAACGATGAGCGTTGCTTCGATAGAGGACAGCTATCGAAGCACCCCTTATCATTTCATCCTGGCTTCACCATGTCAAATGCGCCAGGGCTGTCAGATGTCTCCGAATGAGCAGTGTAAATGCCGTTCCACGATCACAATCCTCTCAGCATGTAGAACCAGCACATTCCACCAATTCTCATCAATATAAAGCAAATGCAATCAACGACACCCCGCCGCACAACAGTGTCATGAATCCCAGGGCACTGACGGTTCTCTTATGTGTTCCTACTGTTCATTTGTCTTACTTCCTCTTACCGTCATCATGCACATTGGTCACACTCAGTCTCGTATGTATTCTCACTGCTGTTGCGTTCTCTTGTTGTTGTCTTGTGTGTACTCTCGCTAGTGCACCCTCTTCATTACCTAACTCCCTTGTCATTCAAGCTATCTCACTCTCTTACTATCATCATCTTGCTACACACGCGCGGCGATTGCGCCCTCAAATGCTAGTAATTAGTACTTTCATGATCAACTTTTGAGTGCGTGTGTAAACAGGGATGCGCTTGTCGGGCCAGTATACTGATTGATACTGTTATATACTCCGAGGAAACTGCGCGAGATGTTCCATACATGAAGTTGGGTAGCTCGAAAGATGCTACAATACATCACAAAGGTGACATACAGATGCTCTTAAGATATCGTGTGGAAGGTATTCATGAACACCCGAACAAGGATGGCATTAACGCCCACAAGTCTCCTGTGTAGATACTTCCTTTGAATTCAACCTTCGCTCTTGCCTGCAGGCTGCGGACAACATCCATCGAGATGCACCCCATTCCCACGCCAGTGAAATCTACCTGGCCAGTCTGTGGGCTGCCGGGGAATAATGTCAAGGGCAGTGGAGCCGGAGTGTAAGACACGAAGATAGAGCTAATAGTAAGGCCCTATGCCAGGCACGAGGGAGTAGTGTAGGGTACTGAGCGACGACGCATTCGACGACGGAGGCGACGCGCGAGATCTACTCGCTCAATCGGACGTTTTGGCGAGTCGTCGACGCCCTCCTGAACGCCCGGTGCGATGTATCCTTTGCCTGGCACAACCCCTGCGATAACTGTCGACAACTCTGTCAGTGATGCTGAGAGGCGCGCCGAGATCTTACATATCTTACAAGACGAACATTCTCTAGACAAACCAAGTCTTTACCACCTAGATTCTGCTCTTGATGTTGATACAGCAGCCTCAGCTTCGTCTCTGGACTTGCCCCCCGTCCTAGTGGGCGACGAGCGAATGCGCCGTCGTTCGGAACTTTCGCGTATGAAGGCTCCTGTGGTTGAGGCCATCGAACTTGCCCCTCTTCCGTCGATTGAGGAACAAGCACATGAACAGTCAAGCATTGACCGCGCGACGGATATATCAGGTGAGCCGCAGGGCAAGATATCAGGAGAAGACCTCGAATTAGCACCACCATTGTCATATGTGCCGTCAATGATCAAGGAAGACGCAAGTTCTGCTGGTGTGCTCTCGCCTGCGCAGCGAGCTAAACATCGCTTGATTGGCTGGATCCAATTCGCGGCGCTGTGCTATTTCTTTTTCCTGGAAGGCTGGAATGATGGCTCTACCGGTCCCTTGCTGCCTCGGATCCAGCGGAACTATGGTGTGAGCACCGCTAACTTGCGATATCTCGGTGATGCTCATCTATGTCGATTCTGCACATAGATTGGGTTCGCGATAGTGTCACTGCTTTTCGTCACCAACTGCATTGTACGAGCCCGCTCTTAAAAAGCATATAGTTGTATTCATTTAATTTGCAGGGTTTTTTGACTGGTGCGATGATGAATGTATACTTGAATCACAGATTTGGTTTCGGTAAAGTACGCTACCTGTAGGTAATCTCCGAAGACACAACACTGATGCTCTTGAATAGGTTCTGGTTATTGGTATGTCATCGCTCGCACAACCAGGATTAATATGGACTCACTCGGATGCAGGATCTGTTTTTCAACTGGCTGCCTACGTGCTCATAGCACCTGGAGGACCCTTCCCAATCATGTGTGTGGCATTTTCGTTTTCAGGATTCGGCATAGCACTACAGAATGCCCAAGCAAATGGGTTCGTTGGAAGCTTGAAGGAGCATGCGCAAATTAAATTCGGCGTCATGTACGCGTCGTATGGTAAGCCTTCGCTGGTCATGTATATAGGTGGTACGTGGCTAGAAACGACGTTTGTAACATAGGTCTTGGAGCTCTGGTTGCGCCACTAGTGGCGACGTATTTTTCCACTGCGCGACACTGGTCATTCCACTATTTGATCTCTGCGTGTATCGCTTTGAGCAATATGATAATTCTCTCTGCCGTTTTTCGCTTCAAAACCCAGAGTGGTACGTCAACCTGTTACCTTAATACAAGACCTCTGGTCTTACTGTCACCGTGGAGATGCCATGGCTGAGGCGGGTCAGGCAACGGAAGAGCCTGTTACAAGTGGTAACTTGTATCGTCAAATCATGCGTCTCAAAGAGGTACATTACCTAGCAACGTTTTCATTGATATACGTTGGAGTAGAGGTCTCCATTGGAGGTACTATTATTGTACTCGAGCTATTATGGCCCTACAAGCGTGTTAACTTCTATCAGGATGGATTGTGACTTTCATTGAGCAAGAGCGAGGCGGGGGTGCTAGTGCTGGATACATTTCCTCCGGATTTTTTGGTGGTACGTTTTGTTCTATTTTCTTGTTCCGGCCAGCAGCTAAATGCACCTTCATTCAGGAATGATGTTAGGTCGCATCATATTGATGTGGCCAAATCGCAAGGTATGGAGAACGCACGACGTCATACTCAACATCGTCCCTAATTTACACCGTCAGATAGGAGAACGCTGGGTCATTGTTCTCTACGCTCTCATCGTCGTCGGGTATATATTTTCTCAGACTCATAACCTGTAATAGACTAACGGTCTCCCAGTCTGGAAGTCACTGTGTGGGTTGTGCCGTCGCTTCTTGAGAACGCCATCGCTGTATCCTTCATCGGGTTGCTAATGGGGCCTATGTACCCAATACTCATGCGTCACTCCACCTCGATCCTGCCCAACTGGCTGCTGACGGGCTCTATCGGGTACATCGCTGGCGTCGGCCAGGCAGGCTCGGCCGTCTTACCATTTATCACGGGTGTCCTGTCGTCCAAGTTTGGGATTGCGTCTTTGCAGCCTTTGTGCGTCGTCTCTATATTATTGTTTTGGGAGTATCGTTCACGGAGCTGAATTTATGTTTGCAGTATTGTGTCGATGATGTCGACTATGATTGTTCTATGGGCTCTGGTTCCGAAGAAGCGTCGGATCGAATAAAGTGTTGAGTCACACGTTGCACGTTTAGGGATTTTATGTCTCTGTCGCGAAAAAGTAGAGTCTAGCTTTACACTGGGTGGGCCTGGTGAGTTTCAGGGGTTGCACCGTCATTCGTCCGATGTCGTTGGTTCCGTAATTCCTTTACAGCGGTAGTGCTATCTCTATAGACTAGAATCATGTTTCTCGTTCGCTTCAACATTTTTGCCGATGTCTCAAATCACGGAAAAGGAGGGCGTCATCGTGGGCGAAAGCGTCTCTGCACGCGGTGAACCCGGCTTATCTTGTTCAGTGTTACATCGTCGCAGTTTACTGTACAATGCGGAGCCAAAAGTGTGTGCAAGTGATGAAACTGACGGGCGTGTTCGCTATTCATGCATCATCGTTCGTGTTTAGAATCATCTTTTTAGTACTAAATATTTGGGATTTTGGAGGACATGCGCTTCTGCCTTTTGTTTCCCTTGTCTATCTTGCTACTATGCTTGCGCCGTACTTTTGTGGATCCACACTATTCGTAGGCCTGTGACCAGTCAACATCCATTTTTCATGTACCTCGTCGAAATCTGAACCTGGCGTATCTAACAGTCTAACATGTCTGCAGCGTGATAAGCTCCACGATGCCGGCATCCCATCCATTCATGCTTCGAAGAGTCCCACAGCATGTCCCAGAGATGCTGGGCATTCTCAGGGCGTGACACGCCTTATCTGTACGTCAGCCAGCTCTAGTGAAATCTGATGTCGCATTCTTCGAGTTCGGGATCCTAAGTAGCGGTGCATATGAACGTCCTGGACCTGCCCCGCGCATGACCACAGTATTCACCCTTATCCTGACAACTCTTCCATCCGTCTCGCCGTTGATCCCTGAGCATTGCATTGCACTGACGACAGCATGAAGGATAATAAAGACGGATCCGTTCGCTCGAGCATCGACGACGCTGATCGTGTGCGGGCGAGGAAGACAAAGGATGCAACGATGGGCGCGGACGATGTGCGGCTCGCCGAGCTGGGATATAAGAGCGAGTTCCAGCGGGAGTTCTCGGTATGTTGCGCTTCTCGTTATCCAGAAACAAACAAACGAGCCGATGACGCCCCCCGCGCCCAGGTTCTCGAAACGATTGCGTTTTCGTTCTCGATCATGGCCGTCATACCGGGCGTCTCTTCAACGCTCGGGCTCGCGCTGGCCTCCGGTGAGAGAGGTGGACGCTTTGTCGCTGCTACTGCTGACTCTCGTGCCAGGCGGACACGTCGGTATGGTGTGGGGGTGGTTCATCCCCTGCTTTTTCGTAATGTGCATCGCAGCGTCCATGGCAGAGATGGCGTCGTCCATGCCGCAAGTACACTGCGTCCTTCAGCCGCTGTCTGCCGTAATGATGGCCATCACACAGGACTAGCGCGGGGTTGTACTATTTCTCGGCCAAACTCGCGCCCGTGAAGTATTCGGCACTGGCAAGCTGGATAACAGGCTGGGCGAACATCACGGGCCAGGTGACGCTGGTCTGTTCCATCGATTATACAGTGTGAGCATGCATTGTCCTGGCGATAGTTTTGTGACTACTTACAAGGGTCAGAGCGCAGATGATCACGACGGCTGTGGCCGTCGGAACAGATGGTACCGTTAATTTAGGTACAGGGCCTACCTATGGAATATTGCTTGCAATCCTGTTCATCCATGGGGTGATATGTTCGGCCGGTACGAAGATACTGGCGCGTCTGAACTTGTTCTACGCTTTCGTGACCTGTAGGCCTGATTGCATCGCACTTCTGGCTTCAAACCCGCTGATCGAAACATAGTGGGAACAACTGTCGGCGCAATCATTGCATTGTTCGTATGCTCCGGCGAAAACAGAGTGTCAGCGAAGGATGCATTTACGCTGTACGAGAACCACACCGGCTGGTCCAACAGTTCGTCCACATGCGCCTCCTTTGCCTCTCCGCTGACCTAGTCTGCTCCCTAGGCGGCTGGGCCTTTTTGTTGTGCTTCACTGTTCCGATGTGGCAATTCACTGGGTGTGAGTGAATTAACGCGCAGTGTGATGCTCTCTACTCACGCACCTCTAGACGACTCTGCAGCGCATATCTCCGAGGAAATCCGCGGGGCGGCGAAGGCAGCCCCACTGGCCATCCTCGTGTCGGTGGCATCGGTTGCGATCCTGGGCTGGATTCTTTCCATCTCCGCGTCGTTCGCCACCGCATCGGTGGCCGACCTCCTCGCGACTGACCTCGCCCTGCCGATGGGCCAGCTCTACCTCGACGTTGTCGGCAAGAGAGGCATGCTCGCCATCTGGTCCCTCACCACCACTGTCCAGGCAAGTGGATACGCTGTTTTGAGGCCGGCACATGGACGCTCACCGGCCCGACACAGTTCCTCTGCGGCGCGGCACAGGGTGTCGATGCCTCTCGCGTGGTGTTCGCCTTTGCGAGGGATAACGAGCTCCCCGGCTCGCGCTGGTGGAAGAAGGTCAATAGCTACACGCAGACGCCTGTCAACGCCGTGTGGCTCGTTATGGTCCTCGCTGCAGTCTGTGGGCTCCTCGGGTTTTCGTCTACGGCATTGACTTCGCTTGTCAGGTGTGTCCCCACTACAGAACTCCCTGTTCTGACAACTCTAACGGCTGGAATATTGGTATCTGAAGTGCATCGGTAATAGGCATGTACGCCTCGTATACGACCCCCATTTTTCTCCGTGTCACGTCCGGAAGGGACAAGCTCGTGCCAGGTCCGTTCTCGCTAGGGAAGTGGTACTTACCGATAGGATGTGCTGCAGTGGCGTGGGTGACGTTTATCATCGTCTTGCTGAGTTTCCCAACTGTACAGATCGCCACCGCAGAAACCATGAGTACGTCACTATTCTCTCAGGGCAACAATGAAACCTCACCATACTGCACTGTCAGATTATGCTGTCGTGATTATCATGGCGGTCTTCATATTTGCATCCTGTTCATGGATCATATCTGCGAGACGATGGTTTGTGGGCCCACTTCCGAACATTGATGATGGAAGCACTGTAGCATCCCTAGACGAAAAATAACTGTATTTTGGAGGCTTTGCTGTAATACATGATCGCTTGAGTTGTGCCCTCGGACTGCATCCGATAGCGTACACGCAACATCCATACACCACTGGTGAGGCATAACTTACAACTAGTCATGATATGTAAAACCTCCTCCCCATTCCTCATTGTGTCTTCTGATGGGCCAGTCGAGCGATACCAACGGTAAGTTGCCACCAGATTGCAAATGAGAAGCCAACGATTCCATGCCCCGTCCCCCAGACTAATTCGGGAGTAATCTTGTACCTGTCACACAAGTCAGCATCACGACAGGTATATGCAAGGAACAAGACTCACGATTCAGCGAGAGGTCCGAGTGTGTGCGGGATAAAACGGGGGGCATTATACAGGATGGTGGAACAGGTGACGTGGTAGAAGCAAAGAGCCAGTCCGAGAGCACGCTTGCCGGGCAAAAACTCTACACACAAACTATGAGGGGATATCCGCGGCCAGGAGAAGTCTGGACTTACCAGGTAGCGGGAACATGAGCAGTGCGGCGATACAGAGTCCTGCTACCAAAGCGGAATACATCTGCATAAATCCCGAATGCTCAGCACGTCCATAGCATTGCACAGCATACGGTGCTCACCTTGATGAATATGAGCGTCGTGTTCGTCAGCTGTAGGAATGGCAAGCTGACGGGCGACCAGAGTCCCTGTAGCGCTATTGGGACCTCCAGTGCGATGTGCAGCAGAAACACTACAGCACTGGTGAACCTAAGATGTCAGAGCATTGCGGAGCGCGTTAATTGAGCGAAATCCTTACAGGGGGTGGCGGACAGCGATTTGGGGCGGGGCGGACATGGCGGTGAGGTGTCTCGAGGGCGTGGTCAACGACGAGGAAGACAAAAGGCACTTATCGGCGGGAGGACACGTCGGTGGCTGGAGCACGTGCACGCGTCCCTTATCGCAGCCGACTCAGGGACAACAGTAGATTGACGATGAGATCACGCCCATCGAGATTGTGCGCACGCACTGGAGACCTCTATTCTCGAAAAACCATCTACCTCTAGCTACATGTTTACTAAAACTACAGCATATTGCGACCACGGAAATTCGCATATCAGACATATTATTCGCTTCATAGATCAAGCCCAGAGAACCGCTACGTTCACCCCAACAATTCGTTTGTTTAACACCCCTCTTCGTCTCCCTCGTCTCCCTCGACAGACGCAACGCCAGAAAAGTTTCCCTGCCCGCGGGCCAGAAGCCCACCGGCAGCAAACTCGACCGCGTCCAGGTCCTTTTCCAGGTCCACCTCCTCGCCCACTTGCGCGGCCTCAGGGCTGACCAGCAGCCGCAAGCGCGCCACCTCTCTGCGGAGGCGCTCCATCTCCTCGTCCCTACGGTCCACGCGGCCTTTTAGTAGCTTGATATAGTCGTTTCCGCACCGGAGCAGCTGCAACTTGCTCACGCCCCTGTTCGGACCCTCTGCATGGCCCTTTGGTGGCCCACGCGGGGGCATTGCGCCAGGCAGGATCGGCTCGTCAGGGTAGCCGTCGTCTGATGGCAGCGGAATTGGGGGCAGCAGCAGCCGCAGGTCATCGAACGACGTTTTGAGCGAGTCCCGCCGCTTCTGTTCCGCCGCCTTGTGCGACGACTTGCGCACCTGCATCCCAGGCTCCGCGAATGTCGTCGGCGACGGCGCGGCCGGCTGTAGCAGTGGTGTATTCCCAGCTATATTTGCGCCACAAGTCAGCAGATAAAGAGAGGACTTAGAGTGGGCTCTCACCTGGTCGGATCGGCTTTAGACTTGGACTCACTAGGGAAACCGCGGAGCCCTTCTCAGCCGACCTGGGGGTCTTGGAATACTCTCCAGATGACTCAATAGATTTCCTCTTCACAGAACCATCAACCTTCTTGGAGCCGCTGGGAATCGGATTTTGCGGCACTGAACTGTGGATGCCTAATCTGCCCAAATTCATAATGCTTGCTGGAGTCACTGGCGTCATGTTTGGCACCGGCGCCGGCGCATTGCCGACGGGTACAGCGGCAACAGAGGCCGAGCCAGGATGGTGAGAAACCGGCGAAAGCGACTGTGTTTGGATGCTGGAGGGAATCTGTGCCGGCGGGGGCATTGGGGGCAGCTCGATGGGCGACGGCGTGTCATTTGGCACGTCTGCAGCGTTCGCTCCCCCGCCAGATCCTCCCGATCGGGTCAATGTCGCTGGGAACTGCGGCGTCGAGTTCGCAGACCGCGTACCCCGTGTGCCTGCCTTCTTCGGGACCGCAGGCGCCCTGGAGACCGTTTTAACAGCTGATGATGGACGTTTGCGCACAGGTTTTCCCGACGGAGCATTCGATTCATCACCACTAGACGACGTCATGCGCCGCTTGTTCCCTGCGCTAGGATGTGGTTGTTGGCGCGTACTGGGACCCGACGCGTGCTGCGACTTGGAATATGGTTCCAGCCACGGGCTAGTGAGTGGCGAAAAATCACTGAAGTCTAGGTCACCCGCGGTGTGGAGTGGGAGGGAAGGATTGATCTGGAAAGCTATATTTGCAGGAGCCGAATGTGAGGCATTTGGGCCCGCAGGGAAGTCAGGTAAGCCATGATTTGGGGGCATAGAGTGCATATTCGACAATGCCGCGTTTGACTGTAGAATCATCGGAGATACGAAATCCGGGCTAGGTTGCGCACGAAGTTCTGTAGACTGAGCTGGAAAATAGAAGAAACGCAATTAAGTAGCAAATTCCACTCAGTGCAGATTTACGAACCTGGAGTTGGGAGACCGAATTGCTGCTGATCCCTTTGTCGATCCCCAGGCACTGCTGGGGGGAACAGCGTATTCTGCCCGCTAAGAAGCTCCAACTAATCAGAGTCAGACATCAGCGTTGCATTAATTCGCAGGTGCGGGGTCAATAAAAACGCGACCGTAAGAGCAAGAAGTAATCACGATCAAGGAGACATGAATACAGCGTCTAGTGCGGTTATGAAAGACACGCCTCGACGACCAATCTGGACCAGTTACGTTCAAGTATAATCGACCAAAGAAGAATTGGCGGGTGACAAAAGTAAGGGCGTCAGAATTGCAAGACTGGAGGCTTGTGCCAGGACTAGGACGAAAAATCGGCCAAGGCAGCCGTCTGCTTGGCACAAGGCGGCAAGACAACCAAACTCTAAATAAGTGGCCAATAAAAGCCATAACCCAGTGGTATCCGGAACATGGAGATTATCATAATCTCGCAGCGGGTACTCGTGTCGTAATCTCGGAGCCATGAATCCACTGTGGCCGATTGCGCGCTCTAGAACTGAGATTACAGTACATTTCGAACCAGCTGGCGCTGAGAACTAGCGGGCGGGATCAGCTGGTTGCCGTATCAAGCTGGATACGGACCCGCAGGGCGACTGCGTATCAATCAGCGCCAAAAAAAAACCAATCAGTCATAGTCAGGAGCACCACCTGTTCACAGGACATATTTCTCACTGCGAGCATCTCTCACAAGGTCCACCCTGCTTCCCCGTACTATTCATCCACCGTTCCTGGAGGTCTGCAATGGACGCACCTCCATCTGCTCTTGTGATAGGTGCTCGCAGCTACTGGCGTCCAGCGTCCATCGCACTCTTCCCTGACCTTCCATCGCGAAGATGCTCCGCCCAAGCAACTCCCAGAAGATAAAAACGGCTGTGCATAGCTGAAGAGAATTGTGGTATCATACTCACCTGCTGCTGGAAGATCTGGTTCTGAAGCTGCTGCAACTGCTGCAGCTGGTTGAGCCGCATCTGTTGTTCCAGTAGCGCTGCCTGTGATGGCGCGGACATCTGTGCAGAAACGCCTTGTTGTGCGGAGGCGTCCTGCGAGCCAAGCAGAGCCTGGAAGTCGAGCTGGGACATTTGCATGTTGAGCGCAGGCATCTGGGAATGGGAGAAAGCCATGGGATTTGATCCTTGAGGCACCTGGCCTGCAGACGTATAAAGGTCGGCTTCCCTGGGAGGACTAGGCTGGTAGAAGGGATGGGAGAAGTACGGCGGATGCGAATTTTGCGCGCCAGAGTCGGAGCTCATGGCTGCTGAGAAGCGGTAGACCAGCGCCTAAACAGCGTCAATTTGCTCCCATCACCTCCCAGTCGCGCGTCATAGCGTCTTGTGTTTAATTTATGCTTCACATCCCAATCCCGTTTAGCTCAGTTGGTAGAGCGCGTCACTAGTAATGACGAGGTCAGTCGTTCGAGTCGGCTAATGGGAACTTTTATTTATTATTGGTGTCTTTTGGTGCCTTGGCCTTATCAACATCTGACTATCCTACGTTTTCTATGATCGTCCCTATCCCTTTTGTCCCACTCATGCATCTTCAATGAGATCATTTGCCACATGCTGCTTTCACTGGAGTGCTCAGCTTGGTCCAGGCCGCCCATTTCTCAGTCGATCCAGCTAGACCGAGCAGTCACTGAATTGTTGGACACAGATTTCCAATCGGCAGAGCCGAGGTGGATCCATTCTAGGCTTCTCCCACATACCCCTCCGGCGTGTGCAGGGAAGCCACTCTGGTGGTGTGGGATTGGAGATCGCCGTAAATAGTCAGCGAATGGCCCCATGCGTCTTACCCTGATTTCTCGGCGAGATGGCCATCACACAACGCGCGTGACCTCCCAGGCCATCCGGCGGAACCGCCCCCACCCTGCGAGGCCGGGATCCGTCCCTAGCATCGACGATAAGATGACTCGCTCGGACCCAGGCTCGCACGCCGGACACCCTCGATAACTCTGGCAGATCAACGGCAACTGGAACCGTCTTGCCATAGCGAGGAGCAATGCGACGAGATCCTGGCGCTGGTATGTATATTTATCGGCCAACGAAACTGCCCGCCGGGTTTCAGAACGTAGATTTCGATCCACGCCGCCAGGAACTGCCATCAGCACCGTGAGCTTGGCCTTATAGGATCTCGTGATTGTCCAGTAATTATTGAGGGTACACCATGTCGCTGGACATTGCTCGAAGTGGATACGTTGAAGGATCTGCGCTGCTGATAGTGGCGCTCGACCTGCGTTCCCCATAAATGTTGCGGTAGCCAGGTGGAGCCAATAAAGACATTTGACCCTGTTTGGACGTCAGACCGATTCTATTTGCGGGGTGCGAGCCCATAGAGCTGTGACAGTCGGGTCGGAACAAAGATGAGCAGGTGACATCGAGCTGTTCAAATGCCGATGAGCAAAAAAAGGAGCTCGGTTCTCATCGCAATGCTGTGACTGTCAGTAAGTCATCTTGGCACGATAATATCGCTTCGCTGCGACGAGTGTCGGCTGGTGATGAAGGGAGCCGTTAATATCCAAGCCATATCGAGGCGACGCACACGCCGGCGGATCAGTGGAGAAGTGGCTAACCGCACCGATGTTAGTCTGCATTTTTGAAAGCTATCACGACAGTGGCCAAGTCCCGTCAAAACTTTCGTGCGCGTTCCAGCAGAGCCCCCAGCGTCCGGTGACACCAAATCCTTCAAAATGAACCAGGCGCAAAGGTAAAAAGACAAAGAAACGCTGGGCACCAAGCCTGTCTATCATCTGCGTCCGATTGTGGCCAAGCCAAACCGAGCGTGATCTCGATCGTCACTGAGCAAATCCTCGCGCCTAGAGCCTCGGCCGCTGGACTAGGTTCGGGGGGGAGCGTACAACAATGGCAACCCTAGAGCTGCTCGGTAGCGCCGTAGATAGTCGAGCGGTACAAGGGCTGGAAATTATGAAATGAAAATTCGCAGAATGTATGTGCGATCCGTGGCGGAAAGTGCCAAAGCGGCTGCGGTCGCCGTCTGTTTGTGCTTGCCCCCGCAAATCGAGACATTTAATGGAAACAGTCTGCTTCTGGTCTACTTCGCTCCCGCAGAATCTTGTCCACTTGATACTCGGCCGCAGGACTGTCGTCATGATTCAGTCAGGGAAATCGCAGAAATTAACATCTTGAGTCCGAACACGACGTCCCTTCATTTCTTCATATTTACGCGCCTATATATATAACAAAGGACTCCGTTCCTGGCGGCGGAACCCGACCGTGACGTACGCCAGGAAGACAAAGCTGCTCTTTCTTGGTCAAAGCCAAATTGGCAGACGGACAGGACAGTCGCTCCAGGCCGCCGCTTCCCAGGAATCAAAGTCTCGCAGTGCCACGCATGCATCGGCCCAGACAACGAGCGTGCATTCCAGCGCCAGTCGCAAAACACCAGAACAAATAGTCCAAAAAAATTCCAGATCAAGCATTCCCAGAGAGCCTAGATCCGGCCGTGGTCCACATATCCAGCCTCTAGGAGATGGCACGAGCCAGAATGGCCGACTTGCTGTCAACAACAAAATCAGCTAGGCCACTGCACCCATCGCGGGGAAAACCACAGCCGATAGGTAGCGTGTTCCACGCACAAAAGGGCAACCAAATACACGGCAGCTTTACGAGGTTAATCAGACGCAATCCGTCAAGCCAGAACAGCGCCCACCTCCACACTGAGGCCAGATAGTCGAGAAGTCGCGAGTCACGACGACGGCACGTCGCCGTCCGTTCCAGGGACGTAAAAGCACCAGCCCAGCAGCACATCGCGACGGCCGTGATCCTGAGGCCTAGGCGGGATCACCGCCCGGAAAGCGCCCATCCCGGCATGGCGGGCTCATTGCCGTCGGCGCAAAGTCGGGCACCGCGGTGCGCGAGAAGGGCGGGCGGCGGCACAGTGTCTATCCGCCGCAAGCTGTGCACGGGCGGCCTATGGAAGAGGGAGGATATCCGTGCGTGCGAGACGCATCTGGGCGGGCACTGTGCGGCGGGTGAGAGGCACATTTCCCTGTTGAGACAATAATTCAGTCGCATCTGGGGTGTAGGAGGACAGAAGCGGAAGGTGATTCTGATCCAAGATGTCCCAACATCGAGAAAATTTTCGGACGCGGAAAAGCGCAAGTGGCCACTCGAACCGCAAAAGATGCAGGCCTGCAAGGGGCTTTATGATTATCGCACCAGCACCGCGTGGCAACTGTGGAAAAATCGTCCACAGAGACAAGAGCAGCCTCAGCAGGAGTATGGTGCGAGACCGGTTTTAAAGCTCCGGTGGCGCTACGCCATGGCGGGGTGGCGCTCGTCCATGATGCACCCACTGGCCCGGGCGGTGGCGCTGAATCAGTCAATGTGCTCCTGCGTTCCGCGCCCGAATATACACACCGCCTGAGTGGCCGGTAGGGAGGCCATATAGTGCCCGATGGCTATCGCGCACATCGGGCGATGCGTAAGACCTCGGAGACGACTCTGTCGAGTTCCCATGGACTCGTTAATTGCGCTGCTGGTGCTGCAAAGGTGTAGGATCTTAAACAGTGGCGATGGCGGCGGTTGCGAGGGGACACACACAGGGTGTCCAGATGCTCGCAAACTGGGGGGGTGGGACTCGCCCTGGGGCGCAGTATCGCAGTGCGAACTCGAGGAACACGCCCGCACATGGTCCGTGCGCGAGCACATTGTTCGTCCCTAAGAAGAGCAGACGAGTCCTGACTAAGATACCTCTATTGGACAGTCGTTTGTCGGTCGGGCTAGATACAAGGACAAAGGCGGTGAATCACCTGATGCGTGAGAGAACAATGATATGTTGGCTGAAACCCACCGCGGCCGACTACGAAAAAAATACTCACCACGAACGACGCTCCAGGAGTGTGCGAGAGACCAACCACCTTCATACCGTCCGTGCGGCGGTGGGTACTCGGACGGTGAGGATGTTACATGGCGCTCGGAGTTACTCCTTTTAGAAGTTGGCTTATTGTTGCATTGTTGCAGTTCCATGACAACTGAGGCGCTCCGTGAACAATCCAGGGGAGCCAATGCTCGCCCGACGAAGAACACAAAGCAACAGCGTAGGCTGGGAAATGAGCCGGACAACAATAATATAAATAAGACTAAGAACTCGAGTAATGTTGCACCAACCGAAGACTTCGCGAACTATAAATGGCACAAAGACTATTTTTTGCTGCGTCCACGACAGCCCGCCAGGCCGGGCAGGGTGGACGATCTGAACACGGTGCAGCCTGCTAGTGGAGGCGCCGAGGGGAGAGAGACGTGTCGTGGGTGTAGGATGTGCCGTAAGCGCGAGGAGGATCGGGTAAGGACAGTGGTGATGCCGGGGCCCCACCGAACACAGGATTTTGAAATCGGGTAGAGCCGAGAAAGAGGGGCTCCAGCCAGCGGGAGGCTTGGATGGGTTAGTGCCCAATGTCAGCGCGGGCAACACGAGGAACAGGCCTTCTTGATGAAAATGCAGGGCAGGAAGACGAGTGGGCAATTGAGTAAATATTCGTAATGGGAGACGGACCAATCGAATGATGAGATGATGCTGTGGCCCAGCATTCTACGATAATGGTCCGGGCGTCATGTGCCGAGCGGGAGGGCATCCCACACTATACCTGGCGGAGGAGCGGGCTGGATCTGCTGTGCGCCCGCTGACAAGGCCTGGCTTATTGCGAGGGAGGACACTGTGAAAATCGCGGACTTTGTATGGCTGCGGCTGGAGCGAAGGGCGAGGAGCACTAGCACTGGGGCCGGGGGCACGCGGGAGGAGGCATGGTGGCTGCAAGGGACGATGGGAGGAGTCGTTGGGGCGGTGGTTGCGAGGAGGGTGGCTCTGGCTCCGCGTTAGAAGACGATGATAGCGTTCTAGCACACATTCGCTGACTTTGCTGTCGTGGAATGGGGGCGCAGAGGGTGGGCAGATTAGAACGCCGTCGGATTCTCAGGAGTGTTCCGACGCTGGTGTTGACACTGTTCGGGCACTCTGGGCCCGAATGGCCTGATATGGGCTGGGACGATCTCTCGCACAGGGCACTCTCGTCGAGCCCGGGTAAGCAGACGGCGGGCGGGCGTGCTGGGCACGGCTGGGAGGAGGCTCAGTGGCATCGTGCGGACCGTCCGGGTGCGTGGACGGAGCCTGCGCAGAGGGCGACAGGAGGCCCACTGCGGGGCTCGCCGGCAGGGCGTGGCATGAAACTCGAGAAGGAGCGGGATCAGATGTCGGCAAAACCGTGCTCGCCGCTGGATTTATCGTTTGAAATAATATCTGCGGGCGTGATGGAGGCGCGTAGCGGCCAAAGAAAGCTAGACCACCGAACGTATGCCATGGAGGCAAGCGAGGGTCGGGGTCCCAGCCCGACTCGCGATGACGGCGAAGGGCCCGTCGGACGCAGCAGGCGTGGGCACTGTCGCTGTCGCTGTCGCTGTGGCCGACGACGAGCTCGGACGCTGGGGCGGCGAGGCGACTCTGTGGAGATTGGATCAGATTGTGGGAGCCATCTTCTTGGAAGCCGATAAGTCGAACGCAGTCCGCGGAAGGTTCGGTGCGCATATTACATAATCAAATGCCACTGGGGGGCCGCGTGCTGCCGTAACAGAATACAACAACGTATAAGTGCCTCTACCACGCTCCACCGCGACTTCTCCTCCCCAGCCTTCCTCTGCCCCTGCATGGCCATTTCCATGTCCTACTCCCTCCCTCCTCCAAAACGGCGACGCACTGCCACCTCTGTCCTATCTGGCGACTTTGATCCCCGCCCGCCCCGCGACGTCTTGACCTCCCTGCTGAACGGTGTCTCGATGTACAAAGAAGTCGAGCAGCTCGAAGAGGTCCGCCGCAGCCGCAAGAGGAAGGACAAGGAGAGGGAGAAGGAAGATCTCGAGAGAGAGAAGAAACGCGCAAAGACAACCCCCAAGCCCCCCAAGCTCCCTCCGCTCCCCGCCGCGTCCACATCTCTCCCCGTCGCGCCCTCCGCTGGCGTCCCCAAGCGCCCCACAGCGATCACCGCCCCAGTCGCCTCTAGCTTCTGGCGCGCACGGCCAGCTATTCATATTGCATCTGCGACCCGTTCAGTGTCCGTCACACCACCGCCCATGGACTCGTCGCCGCCCCCGACTCCTGGCCCGTCCATCTCCTCGACGACGTCTGCAACGTCGTCCAAGCGGCCACACACACCTGACGACGGCGAGGACATCCGCAGTCGCCACCGGAGCGAGACGGCCACTCCACCGCCGAACCGGCCGAGAAAGAAGCGGACGGCAGTTCGCAAGGGCTGGAAGGGCTGGGTCGAGGGCTCGCCCCCGCCGTCGGAAAAGCTGATCAACCTGGATGTGGTCAACGTCCTCCAAGAGAGGAAGACGAGGAGTGGGAAGAATTTTGATGCTATCGGCGTGGGCAAGGATGGCTGGGTCTAACCATTGTGCGTCACCCCGTCGCGTTTACGGTTCGATTGGGCTCATTTTGCCGCACAGGGACGGTGGTCGGTCTCTGGTGTCTCTGGCAGAGGAAATTGGCTATGCTCGCTACCGAGCACGATGCTTTGTGTGGATTGACTCCACGATGCTGCGCCCAGCCTGCGGGCGCCTTGGATGAAGGCGCTGTGTGACGTTTATGTGTTTGTCTCTATCGTACACTCTCGGTCCCGTCCCTTATTGGTTTCTCTCTTCTCGTCGGGTCTTTCAATGATTTGGGTGCTTTCCTATTGCAACATCTTGTAAACATATATACCGTGTCGCTAGCAATATAAACTGACAGTTAGAGAATGGATACCCTCGCAACCATCGCTGAGCAGCATCTGAGTGATTGATGGCGCCGAGAGCGCGCGCGTACGTGCTGTGGCCGGGGAGCGAGCGGGCGGGCGGGCAGGGCGGGACGACGGAGGCGGGGGCGGCGTGATTTGCCATATGGACACGGTCGAT
>NW_012133216.1:0-55971 GCF_000313525.1 Fibroporia radiculosa | reverse complement strand
TCAGCCCCACACCAATTAGATTTGCGAAAATAAAATATTTAAGCTCAATTAAATTCAATTTAGGCGCTTATGTAACGTTCCCACAGGCAAGCTACCAGCGTCTCAAAATTTCGACGAGGTCATACTTAATTCGAGTCATCCTTCAGCGTGTCATCTGCAGTCTCTGCGCTGTGGCCTTCCCCTCTCAGAGGATGAGCCCTCTACGACTGCAGCAAGTCTGGGGCATCGCCCAGGTCCATCGACACGCTCGATACTCGCGGTTCTTCCATGTCTCTCGCCTTCGCTGCGCTCCAACCCCTACCAAGCCAGCTCACGCAGTCGCACGCGCTGCTGTTGGCTCATATGGTCAACAAGAGGGAGACCATGTTCTGAACTCACCATCTGAACTCGCACGAAAAATCTCCGCGAAAGTGTTACCCAAGATCCCGCGTCCTGATGTGCGCAAGGTGCTGATCGTCGGTAGCGGTGGCCTTAGTATCGGGCAGGCGGGCGAATTCGACTACTCTGGTTCTCAGGCACTCAAGGCTCTGCGCGAGGAGGGTATCGACGCTGTCCTGATCAACCCAAATATCGCGACGTGGCAGACATCGCATCAGCTGGCCTCGGAAGTGTACTTCTTGCCCATCACCCCGGATTATGTTGCATACGTCTTGGAAAAAGAACGGCCTGATGGAATCTTGCTTACTTTTGGTGGTCAAAGTGCACTTAATGTCGGCATCGAGCTAGACAAAATGGGCATCCTGGAGCGGCTTGGTGTGAAGGTGCTTGGTACCCCGATCCGCACTTTGGAAGTATCAGAGGATCGGGACTTGTTTGTTCAAGCTCTGAAAGGTGCGTCAACTATTTCCTATTTCTTTCTATGTTTGTTCCACGCTACTGCTGTATTTGCGACATTCATGACGTTTATTTGGCATGGTATCCATGTCACGTGATCAACACAAGGTCAACTCTAGACTCGAGCATTAATTTCGCATCTGGCTACCGCTACTTAGCATGAATTTTGTGCTTCTTCCATGCCTAGATTATCGACAGTCGGATTCGTGACGTTGTGAGGTTACAAATACTCAGATCCAGCCTGATGGAATTGATACACCATTGATTCGCTCAACACTTATATTATCTGCAATTCGACCCTGATTCATCTTTTTCATACTTAGAGAGAAAAAAATTGACACGATTTTCCCCCAGAGATTGATATTCCTGTTGCGCAATCTACGGCTGTTTCTTCGGTGAATGATGCTCTCGCTGCAGCGGAGCGGATCGGTTATCCAGTTATTCTTCGATCCGCATTTACTCTTGGTGGTCTTGGTTCTGGTTTTGCAAACAATCCAGAGGAACTTCGGGATCTATCGGCGAAGAGTTTAAGTCTCAGTCCCCAAGTCTTGATCGAAAGGAGTATGCGCGGCTGGAAAGAACTTGAGTACGAGGTCGTTCGCGATGCTGCTGACGTATGTTAATGTCCTGCTTCATATTCGCGTGCATGCTGAGTCTTTGATCGTGTGGCATACAGAACACCATCATCTGCTGCAATATGGAGAATTTCGATCCCCTCGGTACACATACAGGTGACTCGATCGTCGTCGCACCGTCTCAGACTTTGCCAGATGATGAATATCATATGCTCCGTTCTGCCGCTCTTAAGGTCATTCGTCATCTTGGTGTGGTGGGTGAGTGTAACATTCAGTACGCTCTCAATCCTACGTCCAGGGAGTACTGTGTGATCGAGGTCAACGCTCGGTTAAGTCGTTCTAGGTATTTGTGCGCATACTTTTTGTCTGCTCGCTGCTCAATTTGTCAAATGTTAGTGCATTGGCATCGAAGGCAACTGGTTACCCGCTAGCATATACAGCAGCCAAAATCGCACTCGGACACACTCTGCCGGAGCTTCCGAACGCGGTCACGAAAACTACCACGGCGTGCTTTGAGCCTTCTTTGGATTATATCGTTACCAAGATTCCGAAGTGGGACCTTGCGAAGTTCTCCGCTCAAGTGAACCGTGAGGTCGGTTCAGCAATGAAGTCGGTTGGTGAGGTCATGGCCATTGGACGTACCTTTGAGGAGAGTCTGCAGAAGGCCATTCGCCAGGTCGACCCACGTTGGAAGGGCTTCGAGGCATATATACAACCGGAAGATCTAGACCGAGCTTTATCTCATCCGACAGACATGCGCTTGTTTGCCATTGCGTATGCGATCTTCAACAAGAAGTACACGGTCGACCGGATTCATGACCTGACGAAGATTGACAAGGTATCTTGTGCTGACTCCTTACTGCATAATGGCTGCTGACTAGTGCTTTCTTGTAATAGTGGTTTTTGTACAAGATTGATAACATTGTTCAGACGGTGTATGCCCTAAAGGAAGTCGGTTCATTGGAGAAGATCGACCACGAACTGATGCAGCGTGCGAAGCGTATGGGTTTCTCTGACCCTCACATCGCTGATCTTGTGTCCTCTCGCGAAGACGCCGTGCGAGCTCACCGCAAATCCCTCGGCATTACTCCATTCGTCAAACGCATCGACACCCTCGCAGCCGAATACCCAGCGCACACTAATTACCTTTATACGACATATAACGCGTCTGAGCATGACGTTACTTTCGACGAGCACGGTACAATGGTCCTTGGCAGTGGTGTCTATCGCATTGGCAGCAGTGTCGAGTTCGATTGGTGTGCGGTGACCTGCGCGCGGAAACTACGCGAGATGGGCCAGAGGACAATTATGGTCAACTATAACCCTGAGACAGTGTCCACGGATTTCGATGAGGCAGACAGGCTGTATTTCGAGGAACTGGGGTATGAACGAGTCATGGACATTTACGAACTGGAGCAGGCGCAGGGTGTGATTGTCAGCGTCGGAGGTAAATGGCTTTCGAGTTTCTGTACGCAGCATGTTTTACTCAGTCATTGCAGGTCAATTGCCGCAAAATATTGCCTTGCGACTCAAGCAGAACAACGTTAATGTCCTTGGAACTGATCCCGAGAAGATTGACAATGCGGAAGACCGCCATAAGTTCTCGTCCATCTTGGATAGCATTGGCGTGGACCAGCCTCAATGGGCTGAGGTGTCCTCTGTTAATGCTGCGAAGGCATTCGCACAAAAAGTTGGGTGCGTGCATCGCATTTGCGCCTTCGCCATCACAATACTAACATACAACGAACTAGATACCCTGTCCTAATCCGTCCGTCGTACGTCTTGTCTGGAGCTGCTATGAATGTGGTCTACGAAGAGTCTGCGCTCGAATACAACCTCTCCGCTGCTGCTTCCGTCTCCCCCCTTCACCCAGTCGTCATCACCAAATTCATCGACGGTGCCCAAGAGATCGACGTCGACGCTGTAGCTCACCAGGGCAAGCTTCTACTTCATGCTGTTTCTGAGCACGTTGAGAACGCCGGTGTGCACTCCGGAGATGCGACACTTGTTCTTCCTCCGTTCTCGCTCACCGAACACGATATGACGCGTCTGAAGGAAATTGCAGAAAAAGTAGCTATCGCATTCGATATCTCAGGTCCCTTCAATATGCAGGTCATCCGCAAGGCCGCCGAAGAGCCCGGCCAAGATGCACAGCTTAAGGTCATTGAATGCAACTTGCGTGCCTCGCGTTCATTCCCTTTCGTTTCGAAGGTCCTTGGACATAACTTCATCGACACTGCGACGGCTGCTATTGTTGGTCAGAACGTGCCGGAGCCCGTGGATGCCATGGCGGAGAAGCGCGACTACACCGCGGTCAAGGTTGCGCAATTCTCTTGGACACGGTTGGGTGGCGCAGATCCATTCCTGGGTGTTGGTAAGTGTTTGGCAGCCTCTAATAAGCTTGCGTACTGATACTTCTGGGATTATCCACAGAGATGGCGAGTACCGGCGAGGTGGCGAGCTTTGGCAAGGACATCCATGAGGCATATTGGGCGTCCTTATTAAGTACCACAGGCTTCAAGATCCCGCGGCCAAATACTGGTGTGCTCATTGGTGGTGATATCAAGACGCCGGAGATGAGGACTATAGCCAAGACGTTGTTTGATCTTGGATTCAAGCTGTATTGCTCGTCTCCCGCTGTTGAAGAGTTCCTCAAAGATATTCCGTACGTTTCGGCGAAGCGGATATTCTTCCCTACCAAAGACAAGCGCAAGCTGCGGGAAGTATTTGACGAGTATGACATAGAGTGTGTTATTAACCTCGCAAAAGGACGAGGAAAAGACGCAACCGACGAAGATTATGTTGCCCGCCGGTGAGCACCGTTCATTATCTGACATGCGTCTGGTTTTCAGTCTCTTCCTGTTTAGCAATGCGGTTGACTTCGGTCTGCCGCTGTTGAACAATCCTCGTTGTGCACAGTTATTTGTCGAGGCGCTGGCACAGAAAATACCCCAGGGTGGTCTGAGGAAGTACACTGAAGGCCGTATCCCCACTGAGGTGCGATCATGGCGAAAGTTTGTTGGCAAGAGAGCATAAGCATGATATACGCGTACGATGTTATTGGTAATGGTAGCAGGAGCATCTATAGACTCATCTACCGACCACCATTCGGTCGGCTGGAAAAGTATATCTAGTAGAGATGTATTTCTAATCATTCTTGTACATTACATATCACAAGCAATCATCCTTCTCTGAACGCAGGATCAAGATGGTACAAAATCTGCCTCCGTGCACATTTGTTGTAGGTCAAGTTCCCGAACGTTGCTGCCTGATCGAGACTCCGTCACATCGTTCCTCATACGATCCAGCGCGAATTTCTGAACTAGGTCTGCGGGCAGAATACCCTGTATAGCATCCGCCACGAGTCGGCCAATAACTGGGAGGAACTAGACACTGGTCTCAGGTATACTATCATACCTGGTGCGCGAGGCACCCACCTTGTAAGCGTGTCCGCTCCCAGCGGTCGCGAGCATGACCTGCGGGTCGGTCGGATGAAATCCTATCACCCAGTCCTCGTCTGGGGAGTCCGTGTACCTGACCCCGCGCGGAGTCAGCCAACTATCGGGAAACCACAGGCACTCCATCGCGGTGGAAGACTTAGGTATGAAGATCGCCTTACCAACACATACGCGTGCTGCACCAGGGCTTCGCGCCAAGCGCAGGATATGCTCTGCGCAAGCTTTCACGCAGCTCTTCTAGTGCGAGTTTGGGCACGCGTGATTGCTGTTTGCCGTTTGAGTCGACGAAAATGGGAGCAGAGACTGCACCATCCGAGGTGTCCTGCATGTGGGTGTAGCCACGCGCGTGTATTGCGCACTTAACGATGTTCTGGTCGTTAGGCTGCGGTGGGACGTCCAGTCAGCTTCCACAGCGCCAGATAGAAAGTGGGCTACGTTACCGGAAATGCATAAAAGTCGTTGAAATCCAAGTAAACCGGGTTATCACGGTAGACCGCCGCCTCTTCCGGGGTGAGTTGGATTTTGCCGACGGACTGGCTGCATGTCCGACGACCCCAAGTCCCCTGGGCGGTGAGTGTCGGATATCTTGAGAGACGCAGAGAGCCACTCACCCCGTTGCCTTGCACATTCCGCCGAGGTGTAAGTCAGGGAAGGCTGCTGCAGTCCATGCACCCGCACTGAGCACAACGAGATTTGCGCGGTATTGCGAGCCGTCGGAACACTCAACGCCGATGGTCTTCCCGACCTCCTTGAGGAGGCGCACGACATGTTTTCCGGGGACGACGGCCCCACCAAGCGTGGTGACTTTTTGTAGCATGCGGACAATTCCCTGGGACGAGTTAGCCCAGCCGCCATCTCGATTGAGGTATCCGGAGCGCTCTTCGAAGGAACACGTCTCGACGTCCGGAGGAAAGACCGACCGTAGTGCGGCAGCGTCCTTGAGCGGTTCGATACGCGCACCAAGGCTGATCTCGTTGTTGTATGCTTGGTCAGAGTATGAGTCAGTCCGGTCCAAGAGGACCAGTACGCCCGATCTGCGAACAGTGAGAAAGCGATGAAGGGGATAATTAACAACTTCATACTCATGATATATATCACCCCATTCTTCTGCGTCTTTCCATGCCGCAATTGCATCGCGTGCGAGCTGAGCGTAGAACATGTCCGAGTACGCACTTCGTACAACTACGCCGGATGGGCGGGTAAGTATCATGCTATAGCTCAGACTTGGAGCACCACGACTGCGCACCTTTGTTCATGTCCGTGCTTGCAGCCTCGGGCGCTGGCAGCTCTGATGCACTATCGAGCACCGTAATGTGCGCAAAACCTCTCTTTAAGAGGTGGTAAGCCGTCGAAAGACCAAAGCATCCTGCACCTATGATCAGTATCTCGCTATTCTGGTCGATACCAGTCACCATTGTTGACTGCTATGTGTGGTGATCAGTACAACTGTGCCAGTGGGGGCTGGTATTTCTTTCAAACACGCATGTACGGTCTTTGAATCAAGTTCATCCTGATAGCGTGGGTCACTTTTCATCAATTCCTACTGAATCCGGCCGGATCTCCGACGAAAGTCTAGGCAGAACAATTCGGAGATTCTCCAACGAGGATGGTTTCAAGTTTATCTGGGGGTCGAATATTGGTTCTATCTCACTCACTGAACTGTATGTGCACTGAAAAGACACGTGTACATAGTCCTGAGTATAGTAGAGGTCTACAAGTGACTATCAAGAAGCAGCGGCAGAGGCGCCAGGTCCAAACATAGTACAAGCACATTATAGTCTGAGCTAATACAGCATTCAAATGAGTGTCACAGTTCTACTTGCACACCTTTCGAAGCATAGGAGCGCAAACGGCTGGGTCCAAATTAAAAAACGATTAGATATACCTCTGCTGAAATTGAATATTATACTGTTCAGCTCCTTTCGATCATCCCGGCAGAAAGGATACTCTTTGCAGATGTCATGCCGATAACTGTAGGGTTTAGTGTGTACGACCAGCACTTGTGAGTCGAGACTCAGAGAAACAGTCATTCTCAGGTAGCGGACCAGCCTCAGCTCTTTTCGAGCTTTTTCATTTGAGGCTAGTCCCAGCTGGAGATGAGTCATTTGGTACAAGGAGCTCCTCCGCAAATCCCGACCTGGCGAGCACGGACTACTTCTCAGAGGTCAGTCTGCTATCGTGGTGCTCGGTTTGAACAGACGTCTAATGTATTTATGATATGTACTGCATCTATGGAATACAAAGGGAGCCTTTCGGGTATCTAGGCTTGTCAACATTTAGTCTACGAGATAAATAAACGGCCATCCGCCCGCTAAATCTCTCCTGTGGCGCATCTAATCAAACAAGCTGACGATGATACCCTGCATCTTGCCGTCGCGAATCGCCTGAAAGAAGCAAGTCGATGGTCAGCGGCTGCGCTACAAAGCACACGAATCGACACTCACCTCATGGATCAGCGAGATGTTCTGCCCTAAGTTCGAGTCCACAACGCCCGGACCCGCCGCGAACTCGTCGAGGTTCTCGGCACCGTGCATGCGCACGCCCAGCGCAACCCGCACAAACTCGTACACCTTGCGTGTCCTGCCCAAGAACGGACCCGCAGGCGCAGGTCCCCGCTCTCCCGCCAAATACGCCCGGCGCAGCTCCTCGAGCAATGCAGCACCACGTACCGCGACTCCCTCACGGAATGAGCCAAGCGCCTCCAGCGCACCCACTGTACCCCCACGGGCCAAAAGGAAGTCGACGATCGGCGCTGCACTGGCCGCTGCGACCTTGCGCATGCGCGGTATGGCGTCCATTGTGCTGGTGCTGTCGAGCGCGTGCTCAAGCGCAATGTAGAGCTGACTGAGTAGCTCAGCCTGCTCCACTACCTTGAGGGCGGTGCCGAATTGTGCGTCGAACTCGGCGGCGACAATCGCTCGGAAGCCGACATTGAACTCGCGCTGCAGCGCGCGAAGGTCGAGCGCCTGGCACAGCACGTAGATGTAACTGGCGGTCAAGAGTGAGAGCACCTCCAACGAGTTAATCGTCGCGCGTGCACTGATGAGCGCGAGCGAGCTGTGCATACGAGCGTCAGTGCTAGATGCTGCGTCAGAGGGCCGTACTTACTTAACCGCCTGATTGTGCATCTCGGCAGACTGGATGTGTGTCGATACCGGGTTCGCAAGGTAGCCGAGCTCACCGACGTATGCGGCAGTGTGGATGTCGATGCCCTTGGCGTGGTAGTTGTGCGACGGGTCCGTAGCGGCGACGCTGGGCGGGAGCCCGCGGTTCATCGTCGGGTTCAGGATCTCAGTACACTGCGAAAAGAGCAGCTTGCCAATATGGTGGAGTGCAAGTCGCGTCTTCTCCATGGCGTTTGTCACGGCCATGGCCTGGAAGTTGCCTCCATGGTGCACTGTATCAGTTTCCGCCTCAATCAGCGGGTTGTCAGTCGCTGCCGGCGCACGTCAGTCTTGCACAATCTCACGACGAAAAAGATCAACGCACTCGTGTTGCACTCGAGAGTGACCGTCTCCAGCGCAGACAAGATGTCCTCAATCTGCGGGCCCAGGAACTGTGCCGCCGTGCGGAGCGGGTACCGGTCCTGACGGAGCTCGCCCGCATCGTCGTGGATCGTCTTCTCCTCTTCTTTGGTGATCGCGAGTTGCGTTCCTTCGAGCAGCGAGCGTACATTCGCAGCCGCTTCGATCTGGCCCGGGTGCGGGCGCGCGATGTCGTGGATGAACGGTTCGAAAGAGCCAGTCGTACCAAGGAGCGCTTCTGTGCCCATAGCAGTGCACACCTGGGATAGCAGAGCAAGGTGCGCCGCATCATGGAGCGCAAGTGCGGCGACAGAAGCACTGAAGGCTGTCCCGTTGAGAATGCCGAGGTGCTCCTTCGACTGCAGGGGTAAGGGCGCGATCCCTGCCTGCTCTAGAGCAGCGTCCGAGGGGAGAATAGTGCGCGCGCCAAACTTCGCCGGTCCGACGAAAGCGCGGATAGACGGGTTCCCGGTGAGCGTCCCTGCGATATACGAGAGCGGGGAGAGGTCTGGAGAAATTAAGTTTTTAGCATATTGAGTAATCGGAGGCTCCGAGTGCGGAAGGAGCGAACATCAAATATTGACTCACCTCCCGAGGCGGAGATACTGCCGCGGAGCGGTACAAGAGGGGTGACATGCTGGCTGAGCAGCTCGCCCATCTTCTCAATGAGCTCCCAACGAACGCCAGAGTGGCCGCGGATGAGAGAGTTCATGCGGATAATGATGGCACCGCGGACCCAGGACTCTGGCATACTAGTCGAGGTGAGAGGGTCGAGGAGAGGAAGAACTGGGATGGGGTTGGTCATCTGAGATGGCAGCACGCCGGTATGCTGATGCTGGAGCAACGCATGTCCGAGCATGATTGGGTCGCCGGTACGGGTGTCTGCTGTGATCGAAATTAATTAGCATGCAGTACATTATGACATCGGGCTGAGGTAGATTCAGGAGAACATGCGCAGAGCGTTCCTGGCACACGACAGATGGCAACGAACTGCAAAAACATTTTTGGCATCGCCGTCCGACTCGATGCCGACGACGAAACCAGTTTCCAAATCGGTTCCTAGCTGTGCCAAACACCCTTGTACAACAAGAGTATGACATGACAGGTGTGTGATGTAGGAGTCGACTGTATATGGGTAAACCACAGAAGGCACCCCACATAGCGATTGGCCATCTGTTATAGGGTCAAAACGATCTGACAGGGTCTGACCTGGGTCCGACCCTATCAATATCAGGGCTCAGTGGTCAGTGCATGACCAATATCGCCCCGAGCGTTGCAGGACTGGATGCAATATACAATCATCACTGCTGATTTCGACGCAAAACACCAATCAAGAGTCCAGGCTCCGGCGCAGGGAAGTCGTGACGCCACAGATAAACTGAACCCCAGAATAGGGTTGTTCATCACGTGAATGCGCCATCGAACCAATGGTGACCACGACTCCTAATTTAGCCATCAAATGTGCCTATTAGGAAGTCGGCCTCAAGACTACTCTCCCCTCCTTGCATGACGAGACTAATTGAGTGGTAAAATAAATAGAAACCTTACCACTGCCACCGAAACCGGTGCTGACGCCGTACACGCTGGTCTGAGCCTTGACTTTGCTTTCGATGACGGCGCGGCTGCGGGCGACCTGATCCTGAATGTCGGGAGAGCCATCGAGGGCGACAGGGGCGCTGTATCGCGCTGCGGCGGTGACAGCAGGGATTGAAAGGGTCTTTCCGTCGATGAGGACGGGCTTGCCACTCCTTAAAAAAATAACCGCGAGTCAGCAGTGGTCAACAGCGGTCGACGTGGCTATGCAGTGGGGAGACGACGAGAACGTACGTGTATGCCTCGAGCTCACGGTGGGCGTCGATGAATTTGTTCAGCAGAGTAACAGGTGCGGCGGGCGCATGCTCAAATTTTGCAGCATGTCCGTTCGCGCCGTTCGTTTTGTGGGAGAAGCCGTTAGTCGCAATGGGCATGGTGGGCGCAGTGTTGAGACTGTGGGGGTGTGTTGAACTGGAGGAGGAAGCTGGGGAGCTGAGAGGAGATGGGGGAAAATGAGGTGAGTTTGGGAGCATTTATACGGCGGCGGAGGGGCTACCGTCAGAGTCGAAATTGAACAAAGACAGATGGCATGCATGGCTCTGCCTAGGTTATGATCCGGCCGGGCCAACCAGATCGAATTGATGCCGACTACCAATATTCGATTATTTCGATTATCGCCTCCCACAACCGGGACTAGCGCTTTTCCCTGGGAATTTCGGATCCCACCGTTGGGACACGCCAATTTCCTTCCAATTTCTTACAACGCCCCACCGTACCTTTACCAAGGGCTGCCATACCCAGCATCTTGGAGCCGCGGGTATCGTAGAAGCCTTGACCGTATCCCTTTCTTGCCACAGGACAGTTATGAGATGTGCCATTGTGACACTGGGCACCAGCAATACACATATCTTCCTTGGCCATGAATAACAATTGCGATCTATGACGTTTACTATACCTAGGGTGTCTCGAAAGGTCCAGGAACGTGAGAGCCCTGTGCGCTTCCGATATGCACCTGCGTTCTATCCATGAACACACTTAACGCAGCTTCGACTTCGATAAATTATACATCTCGATGCCACTCGATAGCATGAGAATTATAGATAAGCGGAAGGTGAGTCCCAGAGCTGTGTTCCGTCCCCGAGCGACTGCCAAGTTCCCTCATGTTATCTGATAGTCGCACTCTCGTGGACATATTCGCTCAGGATATGATATCAGACTCCAGCGGCGCTGCCTTTGGCATTTTTGTACTCCGTTCGATGGCTGTCTAGGCTCGAAGTGCGCTTTGAGAGTGATCAGGCTCTGACAGTGCGGCGACGACATCATACTACTAAGGTTCGTTGGCATCATTCATCTGTCCAATCCACTGCCAAAAATCCAGCGCACAGGTGTAGTGTGCATCGCCCAGCGTCTGGCACACGCTGTTTTCGTCTGCTTCGGCTTCGCGCCACTAGAACGAACTCGCAGGAGAACTCTGAACATGAAGCGGGGATAGCATATACTTACCTTCGCTGACGCTCCCTCTGCCTGGGGACCCTATCTATTCTCGCACCCGTGGGACCTGAGGAGCTCGAGTGGTGCCACGTACGCGCAGAAGTGTGCGGGAGCGCAACTGCCCGCGCGCATGTCCCAGGATGACGAGAACGACGTGGGGCACGGGTCCTGCGTGGGTGGCACCCTCACGACGATCCCAGCACGCCCAGAGATGCTGGTCCTGAGATCTGAGCTACCAATGCCAGTACACCGTGAGTACTCGAATACTGCAGGATCACCGCGCCAGTCGGCACTATCCTATCCTAGGCGTGTTCGACACCACTGTCCGCTGGACCGCTCTGATACTCGGGTGGTTCTTATTTCTCATAACTCAATGGCAAGCACGACAACCAGACATGTCCGTGTGATCCATGGAATGGTAAGAGCATGTGCCCTCTGTTCAGGTGTCGCGAGTAGTGGCTCGGGGGTTCCGATACAGATGCTAGCCGCTAACTGCGCTCCATGAGGGTGTTAGACCATTCCAACGTTCAATTCCGGAGTGATCAGGAGGCCTGTACTGACCCGCCTCGGTATTGGTTTGCTGTGGTCAAACGTGAATCGGAACGTTTCATTTTGTATAGGCCACGGGGATTAGACCGTCGCATAATGTCGTCATAGGCTGCGACAACTTTTATGCCTGAGCAGCAGACCAGACCAAGGATCTACAGCTGTCACGTAGAGACTAATAGTAAATACGCATACAGCGGATCTTCTCTCCACAGCCTCACGTGTGCCCCCCGTGCCTCCGGTTGAGGGTGGTGGTCCCCAGTCGTTCAACGTTCAACGTTCCCCTAAAGGCTGACTATAAAAAAACTGCCATCACGCCTTTGAAGAATCCCTGACCGTCGGCCCATCAAAATCACATCACTACTCCGTGCGCAAGATCCGGCCGGTCATTTGCGCTGCGCAATAATTTCATGACTCCCTACACGCGCATCACACTCCGAGGCACTCGGAGGGTCGGACGGCACTGTTTGTGCTGCAGCTTAACGATTGTAGTTGTCCGCTTGGCGACAACCAGGATCAAGGGCTAAAATTTGTGATATCGATTTCGAAAAATAAACACGATAAATGGTGCAAATGTTATAATTTGAACTTGCATATGCGCTCGCCACAATCTAGCACTGTAAAGTACAAGTACGGCGGCTGCTAGAGCCTAGTGCAGTGGCTGAACGCGGGTGGCGCGACAACTTGCAAATGCGAGGACAAATGCGATTGCGAACGCAAATACTTGCGCGCATTTCTGTGTCCCAGCCCTGAGGCGTCTCGGACGTCGTGGATCCATTGCTTTGGAGAGATAAGTGATTCAACTGGCAGACTCGGATGACTAACTTGTTTGAGACCTTCGCTCTATGTAAATTCAGTCAGGGTAGTGACTACAGGCAAAGACAAGACTATCAGCCTGTAGAATGGCAAGTTTTCCGCACGTCTATCGGTATTTGTCCTGCCATCGTGCATGTTGCTCGGTGGTCGAGCGTCAGACTTCATGCTAGTGTGAATGATCAGAACTATCAGGAATATCTGATCGTATGGGTGTGAACCAGCACCGAGAGGTGCTGCTTTGCAAGATAGTGCATGATGAGACTTACTGTGCTGTCCGGTAATACTGCGGGGTGGAGTCTGGATCGTGTGCAAACAGAAGGCTCGGGACGGGATTATGAGATTGGGGGACGAATTAGCAGGATACTGTGGAAATGCCGCAGTCGCTGAATTAAATGATACCCGGAGTGCACACCGTACGTAGTTCTTTGAGTTGAGCGGTGGCTATATGCGTAGGGTTTATCGAAGACGGCGTGTGTATGATGCTGCCTGCACGTCCCCCATAAATTGTTGATCTGTGAGAATGGCATCTGTCCTCGAGCCGGTCCGCTCATAAATCATTTTAGCCGTACCCACAGGCTTCTAGAGATCAGAATACGACAAGTCACTGTGAAAGACGTCTAGGACGTCTCGATATGTTAGAGCAACTTGAATGATACATGATTTTCTCAAGCAAGAAGCGTTAGTGGCATAGCAGGTCGCACATTTCCGTGACATGAGTAGTCTACGTTCAAACTGTTGTCAGCCCGTGCCTCATTAATAACATCCGGTACTTGCCTGATCACTTGAGAGTGGCTACCTGCATTCGGGGGCGGTGATATGGAGTGCACGCTTGGCACGAGGAGGGATCGAAAGGAAGCGAAGCTCCCTATTTCCACGTCCGACCCAAGTGAGTGGACTACTGTACGCGAACAGGCATGAAATTGGGCATGGTAATGGGCCGCAAGATGGTAACTGATGTGGAACTTGCATGATCCCAGTCTTTGAAGATAGAGTCAGTCTTGATATAGGTATTTGCATGCAATGGTTCGACATTGATTGTAATGCTTGCATGACCCTTCAAATTATGTACTTATTGGAAATAACAAATATTTAGCCAATGCAGGCTGAAATTATTAGTATGAGACAAGAGTCGTTGATATTATTCGCTGTGAGGGTTCTTATGAACAGGAAAACCTTTGATAACAGCGAGTAAATACGGACAATGTCTCAACATACTGACGTACCTGACCGAGTCAATCTGCGCCGATGATGTCAAGTTGTCGTTCTGGACAATGACAGTGCACTGCAGAGCTGCCAGCGGCGTTGATTCAGTGATGGTGTATCACAGACTGCGAACCCGCTTAAGCGATATCACCGCAGATTGTTATTTGCTATCACGGAGTAGTACAGCTTAGCATAGAAAACTGACAGCCTCGCAGTGACTGATTTTACACACCGCCGCACTGGTGGAACGCTTGTTCTAACCAGCTACGGATCAATGTGTCTTGTCTCTGATCAGAACCGCATGTAAAGCATGTCAAAGTAGGATTACCAGTAACCAGTGGCCGCTAGCGAAACGCTGGGCGGCCTGTGCAGGCCTGTCGGAACAATCGGGATGAACAGCTTCTGTGGGACTGCATTGTACAGTCGTCGGGTTTCCGGTGTACAGATGTTGGTAGAGAGGCAACGATGAAGAATGTCCGGACAGTCTCATCTCAGTCGCGCGCTCTGTTACCTGAGTCACTCTAGGAGTCACCGGCACCCAACGAACTTTGCTGTGCGCCGAAGCGGCGTAAGCCAATGAGTAAACGCGCAATTTGATCGCTTTCCTTCTACAGACTGTAGTCCCACGCCACCAATCTGTGCAGATTTCGATCCGAGCAAACACCCTCCTGCAGTTGTCAGTCATGGTTCGCGGTTTTCACTCGTCTGTACCCGACCATCCATTTATGTTGAACATACAGGGAAAAGCGAAGAAGACCAGAAAGTTCGCGCAAGTGAAACGGCTGCTTAATCCCAACGATATCAGGCTGTGCGTGCACTGTCTTCAGGATTGCGCAGGTCTTTGGCTCATCCCAGTTGACAGCAAGGAGAACCAGCTGAAGCAGAAACAGAAAGAGGAGGCTGAGAAGGAGAAAGCTGTTCGTCGGATGTGCGTTCCTCGTTGCCTGTTGGTGTGCACTGTACTTACGGAGTGTCATATCATCCCTCTCTCGCAGACCACAGGTTGCCTCGTCTTTGTTTCTGCAACATAACGATGCCCTTGTACCGCCATATCGCGTCCTGATTGACACCAACTTCATCAACTTTAGCCTGCAGAATAAGTTGGAGCTGGTAAGTGGGATGATGGACTGCCTGTATGCAAAATGTACGTGGTTCGCGGCTCGAGGTTCCGCGGTTTGGCTTAGGATGGGATATGGCATACAGGCATACCATGTGTCACGGACTGCGTCATGGCCGAGCTGGAGAAGTTGGGTCACAGATATCGCATAGCTCTACGGTGCGCCTTTCAGCTCCCGCAGCATACCGAGCAATGCTGACCGCGTCCGACCCACAGAGTTGCCCGAGACCCACGTTTCGAACGTCTCTCATGCTCACACTCGGGCACGTACGCGGATGATTGTCTCGTTCAACGCGTCACCTCTCATCGCTGCTACATCGTCGCAACATGTGATCGCGAGCTCCGCCGACGAATACGACAGATACCGGGTGTTCCACTTATGTATATCGTACGCAGACGGTATGCAATAGAGCGACTCCCCGACCAGGGGGCACCTGTTTAAAATCGACCAAAATCATTCCTCATTGCAAAAGACTGTTCCCACCTACAACTTCCCGTCTTGCCTGGACACTGTGCAAATGTCAGCACAACAGCCAGCCAAAACTGCTCCCGGAGCTGATCGGTATGGTTTAAAGTCCGGCTCGCTGAAAAGTCTGTTGGTGTTCTCCAGTCGTGCCACGTTTATAGCAAAATTCGTGTATGTGTTACTTTATTGGGAATGCACCCTTTCAGTACGTCTTTCTCAGGAACAGATTGGAATTTCAGGTGTCTTCTCCATGGGCTGAGACGGCACTACAATCCTTTCTTCGTATGGCAGCCTAATTGGCCCGGAATGACGGAATGGTATGCTGTCTGAATGCGGTAGTATGATGAATGCGCGTTCACAGGCATTGGTCTGATGTACTTCAATGGCCGTGATTGATACCCGTCCATGGGAACGACCGATGTTCTTGCTACACCACTCGTGCTAATCCACTAACGCTCATCAGTTTTGTCTAGTCCCGGTTTCTGCCGCCTATGTGGAGGTTAATGACTTCGATCTGCTGGGAGATGCAGCTGGTTTCGGCGAGGAAGCAGCATTCACCGGTCGTTTGGACTATTTATGGGGAATTAATCCAGTGTGTCTACGACTTGAAGTGCACCCAGCAGTCAATGTGTGTCCTATTGGAATTCTCTGTAAGTGAATTTGATAGCTGCTCATTTGATAATCTGCCCATGTTCGTGCTTCGCCGGAAAATGATAACGAGATACGGTCCCGGTATCACTTGGCCTGTAAGTCTACAAGGAGAATGTCCTGACAAGGCAAGTTGAATCGCAAGGTAAACTACAATCTTGAATCACGATGATGGGCTCGGAGACCTAATGCGTGTCGCCACAGTATACAAATACATGTAAATAACGCGTCGCGAACGCGTCACAACTGCGGCGTGTCCTCCTCCTGGCCTCGACGTCCTTCAGCTTTAGCTCCATTAAGCTGCCACTCTCGTCCTGCAACGCTACGATGAGCAACAACGAAGATGTTGTATCCATCGACTACCCATACTACTGGACGTCAGAGTCCCCCCTATCGTTGCCAGACTTTCTCACAAAAGCGCGTGCAATACCTCGTCCTTCCCACATTGACTGACAATTTCTCACTCCAGTACAAGCCATCGATGGTGCAAGACGATGGAACGAAACCTGTGAGAATAACGCGTAACCTACGCGATGATTGCTACTGATAAGTCCCCGTCACAGTGGTTGTGGGTGGAGAAATCAGACAAGTCGACCGACCACGCAAAGAAGGACCTAGCTGTGGAAGAAGCAACCCAGCTGCGTGCGTGTTGCGCCAATGCTTCCGTCCATGGTCTCACACGCGGGATGTAGTAAAGGAAATGACTGAGAAGATTGAGAATATCAAAGTGATTAGTGCCGGTTGTACCGCGCGGGATCCGCTTATTGCTCTTGCTCCATACAGAACGATGACTCTATTCCGGTCCGTGCAAACAAGAAGAAGGGTACTAAAAGCAAGAAGGAGATGCGCGAGGCAGTGTGTTCCTCTCGTTTCACCCACGAATGTCTCTCACGGTACACAGGTCCAAAGCGAGGCCACGGAAAAACTGAAAGAAATTTCTGTTCGTCACGACTATGTCTCTGGGAAATGGTGCATCCATACCGAATATTGCTACTTGATGATCTCATGGCTGCGTATTAGGCTTATCTTTGCCCCATCCGAAAAAGTCGATCTCGTCTGGTCGGCGATTGCAAGTGCGCCCTGTCGACTATTGCTTATATGCATTCCCTCTGAGTCTCCTCTTGCAGCTTCACTTGTTTCAGGGCCGCTGGCGTCTACAAGCGCGGACCTAACGAAGGTTTCTACCTGTCCGCGGATCGAAATTCCAAATTATTCACACGTGCTGTGCCTCTACGTTCCTAACGTCTACGATAAAGATGATATGACTGAGGTTTATACCATTAACTGCACACTGCAGAGCTTCTTGAATGACAGAGACCGGTCATGTGCAGATCATGAAGGTCCTGCTTCGGAGGCACGGGATGAATTTAATGGGCGTCAAATCGAATTTATACACTGCAATAGGTATGTTTTTTGGCACTGCGTTCTAGACCCTTGATTTCGAAGTTTCACGGCGCTCTTGAGGCCTTGACAGCAAGCATGCAAGCGGGATCCCGTCGACGGTAAGACCATCCGGCCACACGTGTATGCTTAGCCATTTCATCTCGCTTGTAAGAAGGTATGGAAAAACGCCGCTCTCCTTCCAGACGCCGAAAGCAAGGTATGTCAATTCCTTTGAATTCAGTCCTGCCACGGCATATTGTTATTCTCCGCATATACACAGAGATTAAAAGACGAGTTCTACGCGGAGCTGAATGCTGCCAAGAATTCCGATGCAGTCAAAGTGGCCGCGGAGAAAGAGGCTTCGGGGATGTCGGCGAAACCTAAACCTAAGCTTAGGGAAAAAGCAGAAGATAATCCGTTTGAGTCTGATGACGAGCGAGCCAATACGGCAGCCGAGTGCAAGGACGAGGATAAAGGGCAGGTCGTTAAAACTGGGGGACCTACTGCTGCTCGACCATCGAACAAGCCTGGTGCGCAAAAGAAGCGGAAAGCTGATGACGATGTTTTCGAGTCGGATGACGATGCCGAGGAGGACCAAGGACGAAAAGTAGCCGTTGCTGCTTTGAAATCTGGTAGCAAAACCTCAAAAAGGGCCAGGGTCGTTGTCCACGACGAGGAGGATGAAGATGGGAGACTGAGAAAGAAGACATCGAGAAGATGACGGATCTTTGCGCTATGTTTTCCCATGTCACATACCTTATCTTTCACGGCCTTGATTTGTTTCTACAATATGTGATAGCGTCACAATTGAACCCTGTTACCTGTATACTAATACATCAGTAAAACCACGCCAGAGAGACACTAGTGTTTGTATTGGATGGTACGTTTTGACTTGGATATCTCGCATTATCTTACTTCCTGATCATTCCGTCTCTTACAGTGATTTTGCAATTACCTGCCATAGACTACCATATTCCCAGGTGATATCTATTGTCCTTTTACAGAATTCAATAAATCATTGCGGTGAATCGAGCGCCCGTTCGCAATCCGGCCGGTCTTGCATGACAATGAGCAAGATTGAACTAGACAATGTATCATGTTCACCTGATACACGACGAACACATATTCTAGGTCCACTAGAAAGCAGCATGCACCATGAACTGGCCAGAACGCCCAGGGGAAACACTTACGGTAGCATTTCATATAACTGTTCATTTACAGTGTATCATGAAATCGGCCCTGCTGTTCTCCGGCGCCAGCTGATAATCTAATGGATCAGGATGAAGACGTCCTCCCAGTCTTTCCCTCTTCTGCGACGCGCTGGCACTGCCTGCCGACCGTGCCCCCCAGCAAGTGAGGTTGCCCGTGCCGTACGTTAGGAGCCCCATTATGAACTCCCCCATTCATTTAACGTACACTTTAAAGCGCATTAGGAGTTTTCAGCTGAAGATGCCCCAGTGGACATTCTGACGCGCTTGTGATCATGTCTCTTTCGCCCTTAGACTTATCTGAAAGACCACTCACCTCCCCACCGTGGCGACCTCGCAGTATCCCGATCGACGCAACCCAGCTACGATGCAAGCTTTGTGGTCTCTTGAACAAGTTCACCGCTACAGCATTCAGCAGCATATCGGACCAGATCGTCCAACTTGCCATGTCCGTCGAGAGAACGGCCGACCCTGTGTTGTTAGACGCCCTCGCAGCGCAGATTCTGGAGCGGGGCTTGACGGACAGTTTACGCCCGGAGTTATACGGCGGCCTTTGTCAGAGGATCGTCGATGAGCTGGAGGGCGAAAGGAACCGCTGGCGAATGGTCGAGCTGTACCATGTTGGGAACCCGATCCACTCGTTCGAGACTGCCATACAAGCGCAAGCGCTCGCGGAAATCGACAGGATTGTCGTACACGGGAGCGACGAGCAGCTGCGCGTCGCTGCTCGCTTTCTGGGAGAGTTATTGGTACACGGTGTGCTTCTACCACAAGACGTTGGCGAGACCATCGAGACGTTGACGACGGGAGCAGAAAATAACAATGAGGGACATGCACTGGCCCTCGTCGCATTTTTATCTCCTATTTTCCATGCTCCAGACGCTATTCGCCTCCTAGAATCTCTTGTGGCCATTGACGGGCTTGAACATATCCTGCAGGAAGACTCGATATCTCTCAAAATTCGATACGTTATTATGGTGCGTGCCAGCGACTCATTCGCAACACAATTATATGGTTAACCCATCTGCAAAAGAATGCGTTAGACAAAGCCACGAACCCGAAGCCCAACGACATGTTCGGCACTGTGCCGCGATCCGAGATTTATGGTCTCGACGTCGAGGAGGACCAGGATGACTTCGACACGCCCAGCCCGCCTGATGTCCCAGAGCGCTTCAGTTTCCCCCCCAAAATCACACTACAGTGCCATGAAAAGGCGCGAGCCTTCTTCTCTTATCGACAGCTGCCCACGGCAGAGGAGTTCTTCTCAGCTCTCGAGTCAAAATACCGCCATGTATTCGTGATGAGCCTCGTATCGTCCGCCCTGTCGTCCAGCGACCACTCCGATGCGATGCTCGTCGCCTCGTTATTTTCCCGAGAACCTGTCCGAAAACTCTGCTGGCCTGCAGATAGTTTCGTACAGGGTTTCGAGCACGAGGTCTTCATGCTGGAGGACACTTCGCTTGATATACCTCCCGCGTTCAACCTAGTGGCGATCATGCTGCACTCGTGCGGCCTCACCCGAGATAGGGTTGAGGATCTTGCCTACAGAATCTCGCCTAGGGAAAATCGTGCGAGGGATCGCTTCTTGCACGAGTACTCGGCTTTAGAGTTAGCAGAGGACTCTGCGCGATTCAAAGATAGGACGTCTTTCAGGGTATCGCGGGAATTCAATCCGGACGAGGACCGCACCTCAACCGACGGTCGTTGGAGCGAACTGCAGAGTACTAGCTCTGATGTAGGCTATGCCTATTGATTGCGTTCGAAGTATGTATCCAAGTCGGAGGACGGGGTGTCTAGAAAACCACTCAATTACCAAGTTGCTGTTTGTAGTTAAAGCTAGCTACGTTGTGCTTTAGGATACATCATTACACTACGATGCCGGAGTATCTTCGTCCTTCTGAACCTGGCTTGAATCTTTCTCTCGAGCTCGCCTCTTCTTAGGTGGTGCACTCACGGACTGAGAACCATCGTCGTCGTTCGCTCTGGTTCGCTTTGTTGTTTTCCGCGTGCTTCTTCTCCGCTTGCCGCGCGTCTGCTCATCGTCGGTAGATTCTTCGTTTTTATCGTCGCCAGGTTTATAAGCAGACGCATCAGCACTCAGCCGCTGACTCTTTCTTGATGCAAGCCGACGAGAGGCTACAGCGGAAGCCTTCAAGACTGACGCTGCTACGTCAGATTCAATCTGGACAGTTTGATTTGGGAGAGCTTCCTCCTTCTGCTTCTTCACCGGAGGTTCCTCGACATCGCTTAAGTCGCTCAGTTCGCTCGCGGACATTGACGCGGTGGTAGTCAGACTGCCTCCATCCGACAAACGGCTCTTTCTTCGACTGGAACCAACAGTAGAGACAGACCCAGCTCGCGACGAGGGTGCGCGCCCTGCCGATCGCCCCGTATCCGAAAGTGCGACCGACGCTGCTCTTGGCAAATTGCGCGCCCCAGTGGATTTACGCGAAGCCGCCGATAGCGTCGGAATCGTCGCCTTCGTAACCTTGGACTTCCTCCTCGATTTCCACTGATACTTATCCCCAGGTTGGGGCCAGAAGAATATTTCCTGCTCCCTGAGGAGATCCACACTAACAAGCTGGCGTAGCACGCTGAGGAGGTATGGGCTGAAGTCCAACTTTTCAATGTTGCTAACTAATCGCGTGTCCTTGTCGAGTATTGCGGGCCCGTGATCTTGGATGCTCTCCTCTTCCATGAGCTCGCCATTGCCAAGCGAGCAACCTGGGACAAGGAAAAAGACACGCGGCCCGTCTTCTTCACGCGGAAGGCTGATCTTGTGGAAGCGGCAGTTTGAACGCGTTACGGGCGATGATGCCAGCATTTTGCGCGGGGTCACCGGCTGGGACGGACCAGGGGCGGGTTCCTCTGCACTCGCATCCGCGGCCCTCGGTGCTGGGAGCGATGGCGATGGCGCTCGCTTGCGCTCAATGGGGGGCTGAGGCTGGAACTGCAAATGCAACGGCCGGCCGTGGTGGTGATGCAGTATCCCGCTGGAATGAATAAATGGCGCTGGAAGGGTGTGATGCTGCTGGTCTGTTCGTGTAGTAGTAGGAGATGGAGGGACGATGAGGGATTCGTTGCTTGTTGCCGCCGATGCGACGGAGGACGCGCGGGAGCTTTCGTGACTGGAACGAACTGACCGACGATCACCAGCATTGCTAGCAGAGACAGGGGCATCGTTCTCATCATCACTGTGATCATTTTCGCGGCTTTTGCCCTTTCCGTTCCCCACATCAAGACGGCTGAGACCGCGCCCCGCATTGTGCATCGCAGACATTGAACGAGTCAGTCGAGGAGGCAGAACGGGTGACATGCGCTTTCGCTTGAGCGGTCTCGGTGATTCTGGGGCAGGGGCGATAACATCGTCTTGCTTGGCAGTCTTCTCAAGCGGTGGACTCTCGAGTGTCGCTGGCTCTTTGGCCCTCGTGCCCTTAACCTCAGCGGACGCGTCGTCGACGTCAGGTGCGATGGGCGGACCTGGGGATGCTCTCGGTGTGCTACGGACCGAATGACGTTAAAGATGAATCCATGGCAATAAAAATCAGATTTACCTTGCCACATCACTATCCTCTACGTATGCTTCCTCAGTGGTAGGCGCGGCCAGCGCAGCGTTGTCCTGCGGCCCCAATTCATTAATACTATCAGGTAGATCACCTTGCGGCCTTGTCTCGATGAGAGTAGGTTCTGCCATATGTGCATATTCTGGATCCACGTCCCCTTCCGCATCGATGTCATCTGCACCATCATGCACATCGACGAAAGGGTCGTTTCCACCAGGTTGTGACTGAAATTGAACAAGATTGCCAACTGTTTCCGAATCCGAAGGATATTCTAAAATCAGCTCGTCGATGTCATGTTGCTGGGCATCCTGAGGACCTGCATCTTGTGGAGTGAGGAAGGGAGATGCAGCTTGTTCGTCATTCGGATCCTGTGCGACGACCATATTCCTCTTATGGCCACTGTAATCTTCAGGCAGGGAAGTTTCTTCAGCGGCGGCGAGAGCCTCAGCTGTAACAGACTGCTTAAGCGGAGATTCGGCGAACTTGTCCTCGCCAATATCCAGTAAACGTGCTTTGGGGGAATCTAGAAGGGAATTCTCAGCTGTCAGTGGGGTGAACAGCCCACTGAGGCTCTTGCCACGGGACGGCCCATCGGATGTTATAGAAGATGCCCGAGTAGAGGCATTGGTGGCCGCTGGCAATTGCGGAGTCGCTTCGAGTTCTGCGGGAGCCGGTGTGTGCTCGACGCTAGCAGGGTCCGGCACTGTCGGATCCGCAGAAATGGGCATTGGAACACCGTCGGCTAGCATAGGATGCATCTCTGCACCGCTTGCTGCTTCTGACGATGCATGCTGTGTACCAGTTACCATCTTGTTTGGTTGCTCAGCATTCTGAAGGGAGTTGATGTTCTTAGCGAAACGTTCAGCAGTCGCTCTACTAGGAGATAGAGAGAAGGGTGATACGATATCCTCAACGACGTGGGGCGGTAACAAAGTTGAGTCGGCCATGATACTCCGCCCACAAACTCCTTCAGCCATTTGTGCGTTAGTTGTCTTGCGAATAGATTACTTAGCGAGTTATCTATGATGAGAGACCACAAACTGACCTGTTCGGTGGATCCATCCATATTTACCTCTGCCACCGGGACATTAGGTGTTGACTCAGACAAATCATCAGCGGCAATGTCTTCCAGATCGCCAACTTGCGAGGGAACAGCAGAAATAGGAGCGTCAGGCTCCGTAACGATGTATTCAACAACATTAGCCTTGACCGAGCCCTCCCGGTCGTCCATGATGACATATGGGCTAGAAAAGCGCGATGAACCAGCACAATCAGGTTCCTGAAGCAGAAATACAACTTCAGCCCGAGAACGCAACACTTATGATTGACGTGCAGCTCACCGCCGTCCGTCTGCCTTCAGTAACGGGTTCCTCAACCTCGTATTCGGTGATTTCAGCGACTTCTTCGCTCAAGACAGATACAACATCAATTGTGTCTCCCACCGGTACTGCATCTACACCAATCTGCTCATCGTCTGCCCTCACCTCGTCGTCCAGCCCAGCGGTATCGTCCGTATCAGGTATCATTTCATGAGAGAGGCAAGTCTTCATACACCCAGTCTTCTCAACCAGAAGCTCGACCTTGGGCAATACCTGCTTGTCCTCCGCGGATGAACTGGCGATACTCGCAGAATCATTAAAATCGATCTCGTCTCCCGCCCTAATTTCTGTTCGCCCGTCTCTCATAAGTTTCAATAGATCTGCGGACGCAGCTGCAGGGTCGTCATCGAGTGTCAGATTGGGTGGCCCTTCGGGTGAAGCGAGAAACTCTTCCAAAAAGCTGTCATCAAGGGCACTCTCCAGAGGCTGAGGAATGTCATCGTCTATGGCCATTTCAGTGGTGATGTCAAGTGCGCCTCCGGATGTTGGCATTGAATCCAAGTCTGCATAAAGGTCCACAGTCCGCTCCAATAACAGCTCTGGAATTGCGAACGAGGAGAATAAGCGAGAAAATTCATAGCGGAACCATCACCTAATATCCATACCTTTCGCTACAGCAGGCCTACCATCTTGCATGAGCAGTGAGAGCTCTTGTTCAAACGCAACAGCGGAAGGACCAAGACCAATCTCCGTTTGATGGCCCGAGTCATCCATCCCAGAGATAGGGAGAGCATTCGAATCGTCTTGTGGCAGCTCAGGAAAGTGTGCCGGTTCTACAGACGTCTCACTTTGAGCAACTATCGGGGCAGACATTTCAACCTCTTCAATTTTGGCATCGTTACTTTCGTAGACCTCATTCGGCGAGTCACCATCGTCATAAAGGCCCGTTATCCTCAGATGACCCGCTCCAGTCGCTATGCGACCAGATGCAAATGCGGGTGGCCAGTTCCAGTCTACATGTGAGCTGAAAGATGGACGGGGCGGAGAGTCAGTGTCTTCGTCTTCCTCTGCCGAATCCTGTAACTCAAAGAGAGTTGGATCTTCATGCGAGTGCACATCTACAACAGCTGAATTCAGCCCCCATCACTGCCTATGAAAAAGCTTGACTCACTTCGAGTAAAACTCGATGATACCTGCCTCTGAACCCCGTCGTTATCATTTTCAGGTTCTCCCATAAAATCAACCAGCGTATCCTGCTTCGATGCACCATCGATGTGAGGATCAACCATAGATATGCTCGTCTCTGCGGTTTCCGGCGAGCATAGTCTCTGGGACATCGGATCTTGCTTCTCAGGCGTCAGCGCCTCGTCTGTAAGGATGTCGTGGACGTTATTAACGATCTGGGTTCGCAGATCGCTTGTGGGTATATCAGCATCCAAGTCTTCCGCAAAAGTGCTAGAGCAAATCCGCGATTCGGGTAGCTGATTCAAAGATGCCATGTCGATTTGTTTGCCTTAAGGGAGATGTCAGAGCAGAATCAATTGCGCCAGTGAAGACATACCATGCTCTCTCAGCTCATCTAACTCGTGCACATCCTCCGCTGTTGGAACACCAAGCCCCACAACCTCTCCGCCAGTATCCTCTTCCGTTGGGAAGAGATGGGGACTGGCATGCTCGCGCAAATCGGGAGGAATGTCGCCACCAGAATAGTAGTCCTCAGCGTAAGTCTTCGGACCTACCCACGGGTCCGGGAGATCAACAGGTTGCGTTGGCTCATCGACCGGTGGAAACGCTGTCGAATCTGAGACGACGGGGATTCTCAATAATATTGCGAGAACTCACCATCAATCTCTTCTCTGAGCTCAAGGTCTCTGTCTGCATCAACGTCTTCAACCGTATAACCATTTAGTGTCACCGTCACCTGATCATGCAGCTCTCCTCCATACAACATTGCCTCGTTTTCATAATCGGCATCCTCTGGCTCAAAATCTTCTGCTTCGTGGTCTGCCTCTTCTTCATACGCCCCACTTTCTGGCATATCTGGTGCCGACGAGATGGCGAGGTCACGACTGTCCTCCTCTTCGTCTTCGTCGGAGAGCAGCTCAAATACCTGTCCGGAAGGCTGGCCCGCCTCATCCTCTCCATCCGAACCCTCCTCCGCACTAAGCGCACTTCCTTGATCTTCATCGTCTTCGGAAGGGACTTCCCACTGCTCAGCGTCCTCCTCATCTTCTGAGTCAGACGGAATGATGATGGGCTGCTCCTCGCTGTTTCCCATATCTACGGCGCGCTCCTTACCCTTCGCCGCGCGCCGGGCTACGACTTCTGCGAACGAGTCTTCCGCGACGTCTTCATCTCCGTCGAACGGGTCTGGGACCGTCACAGACTCTGCGAGCGGATCTTCCCTCCCAAGAGCGCGCTTGAGGGCGCCTGTTATGTCGTCAATCCAGGAGTCAAACTCTGGCTGGGTGAATTTGTCGTATGGGTTCAGGATGGGGGCGCGCGCCACTCTCCTAGATGAGTTGTACGACGCGGGTGTCGGATGCGGAGCTCCAGGATACCTGGGCGTGGAGAATGGTGTCGCCATGAAGTGGAGATAAAACCTAGTAGTGAAGCAGGAGGCAAGGTGGATAAAGCTTTAAAAGCTCAGGAGAGAAGAAACGCGCCACGAGCGCGAATTCAGAGCCACAATGGGGATGTCACACGTGTGACACACCGCGTTTAGATTTTGCTGTTTGTGCGTGTTGAACTTCAAAGGCTTTGGTAAATAGAGTCAAATATGGTGCTTCATGCCCCGCCCTGAGGTTGAGCATCACTCTGCACCCTAACTTCGTGCCTCTCTCATCGCCCCACTACTGTCAACCTAACCAGCTCTCTTGTGCCCATGACGGTCAGCACGAATATCGTGTATCCCATCATTGCTGCTCATGGTATACCAGAGAAATGACGATTGTATAGATCAAGTCTATGACGCCTACCGCCGGCTCACCCATGACCAGCTCATTTTATTCCTTCAAGTCCGATCGCTCCCAACGACCGGTTCAGACAACGACTTGGCGTCTCGCCTTGCGCAGTATGACCTCCACACATATCACCTCATCCCTGCCTTGAATGGCCTCATGATCACCGGCAAAGCGAATGGAATAACTAGTCCTCCTCTTCTACATTCGCCCCTGGATCCGCCGAAACAGCGCTCACGGCAAGCAATGGCACCGGACCTGCCTGTAGAAATCCTGGCGGAAATCCTGGACCACGTAGGGGACTGGGAGCTCGCGAAGGCAGTCGGTGTTCCTACTTCACTACCGGAACCACTCGAGTGGAATCGAGCGAGTGCTTGCGATCATGCCATTTTGACTGGCTACCTCCCTCTTATTCGCGCTGCCGATCCGTCAACACATCCTCCCACAAAACGCGGCGCACTCCTGGCCGCTCGCTTCTGCTATATCCACGTGCTGGAGTACTTCCTTACACAAAACCGCTCGCTTTTCCAAAGTATGTTCAAAAATGACCTCCTTCCTATTACAGCCTCTTTGTATGGACGTACTGCCGTTCTCTCATGGTGGAAATATGCCCGCGAGCAGAACCCAGACATCCTCCTTCCGCCAAAACCCACTTCAATAGCAGAGGCGATTGATGGTGCCTCTCGGAATGGGCAAGTCGCCTCCCTTGACTGGTGGGTCTATTCAGGCATTCCCCTCGAATATACCGAATTAGCGCTCGAGAATGCGAGTGCGAAGAATCAGCTCAACGTCCTTACGTGGTGGAAGGAACAAAGTGCGACGCGCGGGCTGCCACTCAAAATTGGCCGCGTGATGGACATGGCAAGCAATGCGGGACACGTTGAGGTGCTCGACTGGTGGGCTCACTCACAACTCGAGTTCAAATACGATAGGCAGGCTATATATCACGCTAGCTGTCATGGAAGGGTAGAGGTTTTGCAGTGGTGGCTGAACAGCGGCTTGCAGTTGATCTTCGATCAGGAAGTATTGACAGGGGCGACGAAGCATAATCGTCCAGATGTTTTAGGGTGGTGGGATAAGAGCGGACTTCCAATCCAATATCGTATGTGCGATATTGAGGAGGCACTGGAGGACGCTATTGGAGGTGGAGAGGCGGCTCGCGAATGGTGGAAGCGGAAAGGTGTGGATTTCAACACAAATGACAAGGAGTGGATGAAACTACAATATCTAAATTAGTATTCTCGTGATGGTTGGCTTCATATTTTGTATTTCTACGCACATTCGATACCTTGCTTCTGCAGCTGTCTTCATCATAACCGCACATCCACATGCCTATACACGTAGACTCCTATGTTGTGACACCTACTTGTGGACTGTTTTCTGCGCATTCTATCTACTGTATCACCCACTGTATCAAAATACTCAATCAATGGACACCTGCCACCTTAGTTGGAAGGAGTGAACAAGATAGGATAACTAAATTTAGGTGACAAGGGAAATTGATATAGGCATGCAATATAAGACATGCTAGTGCAAAGTTCCAAAACGAGAGATATGAGCAACCAGACTTGGCGTGCCTGCAACGGTTCACCACACCTTACATGGGAATTCTTACTGTCATGTAGCAGGAGCTCAATGGATACGGCGATTAGGCATCCTAAATGACTTGCGCGGGTGGCTTGAAAATTCGCTCACGGTACCACTTCAGCTCTGCAAAGATGTCACGAATATGTCAATGTGCTGCCACATAACGCACCTCTAATAGAACCACGTATGTCGTCCAACGCACTATAGACTGAGTGAGGCTGACGAATATCAATAAACGTCAAAGTGTTTACCGGTGCGTGCCTCCGTTGCTCAGCTCCTTCGGCATCCTGAGCCAAGGGTACCATCGGCGGCATAATTCCTATTTCACCATGGAAACAGTCGTGTCGTATCCAACTTAATAACTCGGAGTGCACTCGTACCTTTATCGAAGAAACATCTTCCAGACAGAGAAATTGTCAGAGGTCTTTGAAATCTACTGATACGCACATCACTCACCAACAATGCTAAAAGACAGAATTCTTCACCTGAGTAGAACAACACAACAAGTAAGGATATCTACCGATAATGAAGCCAATCCGTGACCTCGGGCATTTCTCCTACCAAAAATCCGCGGTCAGCATGGACTGAGTTACCGGCAAGGACACCCGTTCGCTCTTGAGGTATCCATTTTTTGATGTATCCTAGCACTTCCTGCGCCACATATTCTTTGGAGTATGGTGAATTCAAACACTCTCGAGTGAGACCAGACTGCGGATTCCAGCTCGGTGCTGTTTCAATATGGAAGGGTGAGTCAACGTACTTCGCCGTGTTGTTTTATACACCATTCATTCATGCTGATAAATTTATATCGTTATAAGTTCATACAAGAAAGAGAGGACTTACCGATTGAGTGTCTCCAGGTCTTGGTGAATGACAAATTGGATGCCATCGTCAACGAGTTCCAAGTTGCCGTCAGTAATCAGAACCTTCACTGAGCGATCAACTTGCATGACATCCTGGATACACATAGACTTACAGCTATCTCTAGCAATTTGTCCGTCCGCGGATCAAGGCCCGTCATCTCGCAGTCTATCCAGACCAATGGGCCTGAATTGAAGCCCAGTGGTTGCCGTTCAAAACTCGGCATGTTCGCGTTGAATCTTCGCGATATTACTCGACCCGAGTAAAGTGAGATTCGCGCTTGCCTATACAGAGGCCAGACTAGCCTCAGCATTCGAAAAGCTGATATATGCGTCTAGAATTGCGCACTGGGAGTCTACTATGTCGGATGAACATGTAATAGAGCGATCAAACACGACTTGTCACAACAGGTGACAGCCGCACTAACAATTTCCATTTATGGTTAACGTAGTTCAGCAAAGAAGGCTCGGTCTACGCGGCCTTGTGGGACGCCGTATTAAACTGAATGCTCCACTACCAGTCTGTGCGTCGTCTTGCACTTTACCAATTATTTTTGTATAATCCCTGATATTGTATCACCAGAATGTAATCAGTTTGCAATGACTGATTCACTATATCAGCTGGCAATGGCATTGAATACACCACCGTGCGTATTTGCAACTCGATCTGTACGTAACAATACGATTATCCTCCTACGTTTCATCTGGCAGGACCTCGATAGAAATACTTCCCGGTGACATCTCTATCTGGCCAGGGCTAGCATCCTCCAGAATGTCTTTCCTCTTCGTCGATGGCAATCTTGGCGTTCCCCAGAAAGTGCTCTACAAGTTCTACATGCTCGCGATATCCCCGTTTGCTCAGTCGTATAAGAAGTTCAAAATTGATGCGAAGAACCGCAATTCTCGCCTCGGATCGGATCCCTTGATTTCTTTGTCTGCGGTACTGCTTCTCGCCAATCCCGCTCACCAATCCGCTCTGAACGCACGGAAACGCCTAGTAGAAGCTGACCTCATCGATCCCAAACACGACTTGATATTCACGGAATCTCTCTTGACCCTCCGTGATGCTTCAAAGCAATCAATTTTATGGCACCATCGTCGATGGCTGTTACGGCGGATATTCCAACCGTTGACTCTATCCCCAGCGGCGCTCAGCGATGACGATGGAAATTCTCTCCAACAGATTGCTATGCCACCCGACGTCCTACAGCACGAATTCAGCGTCGTATCGCGAGCCTGCGATACGTACCACAGAAACTACTACGCCAGGGCTCACGGCTTCTTCTGCCTTGAAGCCCTGAACGCAATGACTCGTACTCAGACGCCAGACAAGAGATACTCCGGCCTCCTTCAGGACGAATATCAAGCGACACGGACTTGGATCGAACAACACGTATCCGATTACACGGCTGTGCAATACCTACGTAGCGTGTACGACATGTTGCTGCAGGACATATCCAGACGGGAAAGCGTACAAGAAGACGTATCCAAGAGCGAGCTGACATTCTTTGTTCATGCACAACGGCTCGTTGAAGCATACCCCGATCATGAATCACTCTGGCTCTATTTACGGGCTGCTGCGTGTATTCTCGTTCATTCTGGCGGTGATAGCGGAGTATCGCGGACGACAATTTCTGATATTCACGCTTTCGCGCGTCAATTCATACAGGAGCGAGGAAAGTCTGCTTTTGGGAATGGTCGCTGCCTCTCAGTCGCGAATGAAGGTGCAGTCCGTAATCTCGCTCACAGGTGCATCGTATGGCTAGATGTCCAGGTAAGTCAACATATTTTTTTAGCTATATCGCAGCTCACCTCCATACCAGAGTGGTGTATGTGATCTTGGAAGTGCTCGCGCCCGCAAAATCATCGCTGATAACGACAGCGTCCTTACCCCAACCGAAATCTGACAATCATACGAAATGCGCACCTTCCTAGCTTGGGAGACCATGACACGGTCCAGACTGACACGAAAATGTTCTTGATGTAAGCCTTTGCAGGCCATGCATCCTGTATACTTAGGATTAGTGTACAAATAAGACATTATGTACATGGGTGACAGGAACTCTGTACTCGTACTTTCATATAGCAGGCAAATCTGCAAGGTAATACGGATGCACAACGAAGTAATGTTAGAGGAATAAAGACTGTCGCAAGGGCCCAATAAATCAGGGAGATCATCGCTAGTATGAACAATGATGAGTAAAGCCAGGTCGCATTTACCAATCTTGGTACACTATGCTATTGCTCATTGACTACTGCGCTGGAAGTAGATGTCTGTAATTTGATATACTTAGTCTGATTGGTCCTTGCGGAGATTCTGCGCCTATCACTTACTGTCCAAGTACTTTGTTCATCCGGAACATGTCAATCCTATCGACATTAAAAAGGGCTTTGAGCTTGTCGTCGCAGAGAATCTCCTTCTTGGCTGCTGGGTTTTGAAGCCCATTCCCCTTGATATAATCCCAGAGCTGTTTCACCACTTGGGGACGCGACAGTTTTTCCACATTGAGGACAGCGACCAATGGCTCGCTGTGCAGGAGTAATGTTTGAGTCTCATATGCATATGAGAAGAAAAACATCGCACTGTACATACCTCAGTGCGTACTCCTTCTGAAATCCGGTGCCTCTCTTGCTCTTCTTCTTCGTAGCTTCTCCTTCGCCCTCCTCACCATCCGAGTCAACCGTCGCAGCACTTTTGGCTCCTCTTTTCCCTCCGCGTTTTCCTCCACCCCTCCCCCTCGTGCCGCGCGTGCTCGATGTCCTGGAGCTACGCGAACGGCCGTTTATCTCATCAGATAACTGGCGCGCCATCTCCTCGTCCGTCATCGTGCCATTAGTCTTACGCGCCTTCTTGGTCTTCGCCGGTCGAGAAGGGGCCTCCTCTGCCTCGTCCTCGCCGTCGTCCTCCACCTTTCTTCTGCGCTTTCCTTTCGTCACTGGAGCCTCCTCTTCCTCCTCCTCTTCCTCTTCCTCTCCCTCCTCCCTTACAGCTTCATCCTCCGCCTCTTCCGCCTGACCTGCCTCGCTGCTGATCTGTTCATACACGTTTGTTATCAGCTCATCAACTTCGTCCTTGTTTTCCTTCAGGAAATCCGCGGTCAAAGAAGGATCCTGGTCAAGCAGTTGCTGGCGCACGCGTTTTGCGCTAATCGTTTTGAGGTCGATCCCGGGGGCAGTTAGGATGTCCCGGATTTGGGGCTCCAATAACTCAACATTGCCACTCATAACGAGAATGGTTACGAAGGACGTGCAGAGGTACTGCAAAGGAAAATGAGGAGTAGGAGTAGGAGGGTTCGCGAAACTCAAATGAAAGCGCAGGCCTCTCGCTGTTGGTGGCTGCAGTCCAGAGAAGAAAAGCTGGGGCAAATGTAACGCGCACGTGATCTCCAGGCACATGTCACGACGCGACGCGATTCAGATTCAACCAAGATTCAACAATATCATTATCCAAGGCTGTAAGTTGACTCGCCGTGATCCATCTCCATAGCTAACATAATGGTTAATATACAGACTGGTACTCAATAAGACATACAAATACAACATCGCGACAGCACTCCCAAAGCAGATCCGCAGAAAATTCAGACAAGGTCTTGAAACATCCAAATTGATATCTCAAGCCGTGCGTTGCATATTCTTGATTTCCCCAGGGGCTGGAATAGAAACCAAGCGGAAGGGGACGCCTGCACGCAAAGATCAGAATTAGCAGTAATAGACAGCGACTGTCATCGCGAAAAGCCGACGAACCTATGTGCGAAATGAACTTATTTAAATTCATTTCCCGCGACTCCTGCTCACGGATGTCATAGTCTCCGAGAAGTTTCTTCAATGTGGTTGCTGTACATGACCAATAGCATGCCACACACTCTGGTAGCATATAGTCAAGCATACACTTACCATCAAATGCAAATAGCGAATTTAGATTGGCCGGGAATACACCGCTCTTAGTTCCGTCTGCCCTCAAGACAACTGAAAGGGTGTCACCCAGGTTGTCGACATCAAACGTGGAATTCAGTTTTCGCGCTTTTCTGATTATAAGTCAGGCTCCCGGTTCGTTTGCTGCACTAAGATGTCGAACTCACGAGTTTGCCAGCGCGTTCTCAACTTCAATAATTTGAAGCTTACACTCCCTAGATTGTTCATGGAGTGATACGGGAAGGTGGTCAGCAATCTGTCTTTGGATTTCTTCCGGGACCTGGAGAGCTAATTCCTTCCTAATCTGCTCTTTGATATCTGCCCTGTGATAGACCACAAACCCAATTACGAGTGTCCTGTGGTTGGTTTAAACGGAAAACGCACTTCATGTTTTCAGCAATATTTTGTTTGACATCGCCCTTTATCATCTTCTTGATATCTTTGATACGCGAGTCCTCATTCTCCCCGTGCTCCTTAATTTCCTGGAGGAGCGCCCGCATCTGTCCATCCACGTCCTGCTGCCGACGAAGGTGAGCGCAGCGCCAGCGTTGTGGCGCACCTTGAAGCTGAGTGAGAGCGAGAGGAAGGGCTCACCATTGTGGGGCCTACTGAGGACAGATTCACTGATTGTTCATTGATTTCTCTGAATGTTTGATCACTGCAGTGGTCACGGTCAATGTAAGTTCCATTGAAAATCAGTACAAGAAAGGATGTTATGCCTCCTCCGTGAAGAGGGAGAAAAACGACGTGTCATTCATGAGAGATACGGGACTAACACTCACATAGTCCCGAAGCTTGCTCGCATCGCGTCCAGGAGTTCATGCATGGCAATCGAGTCGTTGGTCCGGGCGATGGCAGGCGCCGCATTAGCTGTGTTAGTGGCTCTGGCGCCGGCGACGTTGGTGGCCATCATAATGGGCAGCGAGTCCGTACAGGACTGCGACAGTGAATATGATGGGAAGGATGTAGATAATGTGGACAAAAACAAGGCTAATGGCGAGCAGAACGATGCCAATGAAGGCCGCGTCGTCTGCATTCATGGTGAGCTCTTATCGAGTCGGAGCTTAGTTGGATAGTTGGACTTCGATTTCGATATGGCAGTCAGTCGTGATGGAGAAACAGAAAGAGTCTCCAGCTGACCGCCTCGCGTGTTCCTCGTGGTTGACTGCGTAGAGAAGATTCTAGAATAAGTCACACAAGCAAACAAGGTTACATAGGCGATAACTTGAACAACGTTCATCGTCCGAGGCCAAAGCCAGATTTGTCTGATAATGGCAAATTAAGGGAATCTATACATAGGTTTGCGTAAGATTGCACCCTCAGGACGCTGATGGCTATACAACACAAGTCATTACGTGTGCAAACCACAAGCCTTATCTTACATCAAGAAAAAACATTGAACCAGAAGCTGCGAGGCAACGATCCGACGCGATGCGGCTGCAGTGAGTGGCAGTCGACCTGTCGGAGTATAGCAGAAGCTAAATAGCTTGGATCAAGCAATGAGAATCCGTATGCAAAATGGAATCACGAGCATTGTACAAGAAAATATCACAGAAAAAGACATCGTACTTAGTATGCAGATCTAGACTGTGCACATTGCTGACCGCTTGTTTACAATCGAAGGCCGCTCAATCTGGATCGCACACTTGTGTACAGCTCGTGTAACAGAGGAAAAAATCATTGAATCAGGATCATATATTAATGCACGAATACTAGCTTCAGGGTACTGTATTTGCAAACCCAGCTTTGTCACAAGGGGCCATGGTTAGAGTCGGACTAATGGCTAGACGCCACGGCTACATTTCGGTAGGCTGAGACTCGCTGCTGAAATTTCAAGTTTCAGTGCGTCAAGTGCATCAGCGGGGCCTCAAACAGCCCTCGGCACTTCGATTATCGGAATTTATCTGCAAGAGTTTTGTGTGCACAACGGTGCGCTGGCGGGGGACACAGTCCTTCAAATTATGCATGCATAACGCATTCGCCTCGAACCCGCGTAAGTGCGAGTTTCATTAGCGAATGAGTAGAGGAACAATGATTTCCATGCTCGATAGATGACGGTTGAATTCTGGTAGCTGGTGGTGTGGGATTCCAGTACCGGGCGTCGGTGTTCAATTTCTCCCTGAAGATTCATCTCGCATAAGTAACCTGTGCCCTGCTACGAGACTTCGTAACTTCCCGTCCCGTAGATTGATACCGATCATTGCTGTTCATCAGGCACTATAAAATCCTCTCCTTGGATCCTCCCGCCCTTTTTCTCCCCAGCATTACCATTTATGGCATAATTTCCTCTATCTACTCGAGTGGTCACTCTTCTTTGCCAGCTGTGGTGTCGACGGTCTGGTCCCGCCGCACTGCATGTATTCGTGCCGCTAGTCGGTAAAGAGTCTAAGGTGAGTTCCTCCCGTCTGGTCCTATGGTGAGCGCACTATATGTTTGCTTCTCTAGTCATCTTAATGCCATTCAACATGAGAAACGCTGTCTCCTCCCGTCTCTTCGGGATTTTCAGGTCGTCTATCAATGGCGCTGACAAGTCCGCTGGATCGGACGTAGAGAGCCTTGGCTCTGAGAAACTTTCAGGACGCAGCGCGGAGGCCCAAAGTGCTCAAGAGGATCTTATCTGTGCGAGGTTGGCCAGCTACGCGAATGTTCCTGTCACAGACATTTTCAAGTGAGTTCGGCCCGTGTCGACCTCACTTTATCCACACTGAACCCATGCAGATTGTGTCCAGATTGGAGTCCCGACGGCCTCACCGAGGACGCTGTTCAGGCAGCCCTAGCCAAGTATGGGCCAAATGTACAATCTACGCACCGGCCGTTTGCCGCATTGTTCGTCTTATGGGCCGCCCTCATGAACCCATTCAATATCTTACTCTTGGTGCTGGCTATCGTGAGTATGGTCACCAACGATCCGGCATCGTTTGGTGTTATGATTGCTATGGTCGTCGCCTCAACAAGCCTCAGGTATGGGCACCATTCGCTATCTAATAGGATTCCACTGACGCGCTGCAGATATTGGCAGGAGATGAAATCCATGGTTCAGGCTCAAAATTTGCTCACGTCTGTTACCACTCGTGTACGCGTCCTCCGCCGTCTTCGTGACTCTGGCTCGGAGGAACTCGAAATTGATCAGAGAAAGGTAGTTCCGGGTGATGTGCTTGCAGTGACCAGTGCGTAGCTTATTCCCCCCATAACTTCTTCACCCTGCTGACCCCAGTGGCTCCGCGCAGGTGGTGATGTGTTCGCCGGTGACTGTGTCTTAATCTCCTCGTCAGCGTTGATGGTCACGCAGGCGTCCCTGACTGGAGAGATTATGGCCATCAATAAGACAGTGCGCATGTACCCCTCTGGACGGGGTGAGGCCTTTGACCTCCTTGATAATGACAATGTATGTCTCGCTGGGACGTCCGTGTCTGCGGGCAGTGGGCTCGCCCTTGTGGTGTCAACTGGTGCGGACACGTACATGGCTTCCATCGCGCAGGCGCTTGCGGAGACGCAGACGCAGAATGCCATGCAAATTGGCATCAGGAAGGTCAGCTATGTGCTCGTCGCGTTCATGGCGGTACGTTCTCCATGGTCATGGGTTGCTCTTTACCTTCATGAAGTCGCTCGCGTATAGGTGATGGTACCAACCGTGTTCATTCTTCGAGGTGCAGTCAGTCATGATTGGAAGGGTGCAGCAATGTTCGCCATCGCTGTTGCCGTCGGGATTACCCCGGAGATGCTACCAATGATTGTGGTGAGTCTCAGCTTAAGAACGGCGGTGTCCATTCTTACCCCATTTGTGCTATTCGCAGACGTCCAATCTTGCTCTCTCCGCCATCCGTGTTGCGTGTCAGAAGGTCATTGTCAAGCGATTTGACGCCATTCAGAATCTTGGCGCAGTCAGCATTCTGTGTTCTGATAAAACAGGAACACTTACCGTCGACCTCGTCCGGATCGCGACTTCCACTACCGGCTCAGGCGCGCCGTCGTCGCTCCCTCTCAAGCTCGGCTTCATTAACTCGCTTCTGCAGACCGGGACACGGAGCCCAATTGACCGTGCCATCGTTGACCACGTCAAAGAGGCGGCGACGTCACAAGTCTTTGACGATGTGCTCGGAGATGCTTACATCAAGCAAGGCGAGATACCCTTCGACTCTACTCGCCGGCTGCTCTCCGTGCTCGTTACACGGGTTGGCATACTCCACGGCGACGGCTTGCTTGTCACCAAAGGTGCGGTGGAGGAAGTTCTCGACCGCTGTGTGAACGTCTACATCCACCCGATCCCTATTTCGGACTCATACAACTCTGAGAAGACGCCCGAACCGGAGCACGAGTCACTGCGGAAGCTCAAGCTGGATGCGTCGACGACCGTGCAGCTGACGATGGATGAGCGCAAACGTATCCTGGATACCGCGGAGCGGCTGAACGAGGACGGCCTCCGGCTCGTTGCAGTCGCATGCCGCACCGCACTCGTCAAGCCATTCTTAACGCTCACCACATCAGACGAGACGGAGCTCACATTCATTGGTTTGCTGGGGCTTCTCGACCCGCCTAAGCCGGACGCCGCGGATGCGATCCGCGAGCTCGCGAAGCTCAACGTGCAGGTACGCATCCTGACGGGAGACGCTCCTGCTGTCGCTGCGAAGGTTGCGCGGGACCTAGGCATCTTATCACCACCGGAGCGTGTCGCGTCTATCGTTGAAGACGAGAAACATAAGAGCATGGGCGACGTGGAGATGTCCCCCCACGTAGAGGCCGCTGCGTTCGACGAAAAATCCCTCATTGTTACTGGCGCACAACTCGCCGCGCTTGCGAACGACAAGGCTGCGTTTGAGGAGGTGGTCGAGCGCTGCAGGATTTTTGCGAAACTGTCCCCATACCAGAAACTCCAAGTCGTGCAGACCTTGCGTCAGGGCAATAACCGCGCAGTCGCCTTCCTGGGGGATGGCGTCAACGATGCTCTGGCCATTCGTGGTGCGGATGTTGGCATTTCGGTCGATTCGGGTACAGAGATTGCCAAGGAGGCAGCGGATGTGATTTTGTTGGAGAAAAGTCTCGATGTTGTGGCGATTGGTGTGATACAGGGCCGGTTGACGTGCGTGACCGCCTGATGCTAGCGTTTTGCTCATTTACCTAGTTGTTCCCGCTTGAAGAATGGTTAATACCATCAAGTACATCAAAATGACGGCGTCATCTAACTTTGGAAACGTTTTCTCTCTCCTTGGTGAGCCAAATCGACTTGGTAGGCGCTGCTTAATGCTCATTTTGAAAAGTTGCCTCCGCATGGCTGCCGTACCAACCTATGCTCCCTATTCAACTGCTCATCCAGAACCTTCTCTACGATTTCTCGCAAGCGTCCATCCCTTGGTGAGTAGAAGCTCTTCCTGCAACCATAAAATAATTTAACAAGTGTATCTTAGGGACAATGTCGACCCAGAATATCTCATCAGACCAAACACATGGAGCGCTAAATCCATTATCAGGTTCATGGTTTGCCTAGGACCCTTCGCTAGTCCGTTCGACATCACGACGTTTTGCATCAACTGGTAAGGCCAAGCAAATCGCTCGATCTTTCTTGACTTCTCTTACTGGCCTTTTTAAGGTTCCACTACAAGATCCGCGCCCAGGACTCGCCTCTCGTTCCGCTTGCTCAGACGAACTGGTTCCTCGAAAGTTCACTGACACAGGTGCGCCATGACCGCTCTTCTACTGATATTCATGTGGTAAATGTTTGCACCCCGACCATACAGCTATTTATCATCCATATCTTGCGTACCGGGAAGATCCCAGTCATCCAATCCCGCGCGTCTACGTCGGTCGTCCTCGTCACCTTCGGGATGGCGTGCATCTCCATGGCTATTCCATACATCCCAAAGCTGAACACCGCCCTGCAGCTGACACCCCCCAAGCCGGAGTACTATGGATATTTGGCCGCGATGGTGGTGGGCTACGCGGCCGTGGTTCATGTTGTGAAGACGCTTTACCAGCTCATGTTCAAGGAGTGGCTTTAGAGCTTCTTGTACGTGGCAGAGTCGTCCATGAAATACTGTGGATTCGAGTCTCACATATTGTTATGTGTCGTTGTGATACTACGGCCGGCCATGGCGGCAATGCAACATGACGCTGCCTTCTGCATTCACGTTAACCGTTTATTCAATAACATTGAATTGTCGATCTCAAAATTACAGTACGCGAGAGCAGTAAAGATTGAACGTTTCGCACCAAATCGACAGAACAGCAGGTATAAAGGTCCGATGTTAGGGTATCGATGGCATCTGCGGCGGCTGGTGGGGCGGCGGCGACGGGTATACGAGACTGAAAAAAGTACAAATAAGAGAACAAAAAAACTTCAGATACGACTCCCACTGCGGCCCGAGCGTGATTGCGTGCTCATTTTCGACGGATGCAGCGCGCGGGGCAAGTGATTTTCCGCGCCTTTAGGTGTGTGCCGTGGAGAACGCGCGACAGACGGGGGAAGCTTGATAGGGGAGTCGTCACCTGCATCCTCCTCGTCCTCTCCGTCCTCGACAATGGCGCTAAGGATGGCCACAACGCTCTCTGAGTCAATGCGATCTTCGTCCTCACTTTCCGATTCGGACGCGGTCATTTTCCCTTTCCCTTTTCCTTGGACGGCTCGCGAAGAATTTCTTGTGTTGTGGTTGGTTTGGCTGGGGGAGCCTGGGTGCATCCCGCGGGCCCTCTTGCTGCTCCTACTATCAGCACCCGCAGTCTCGGGATCGTCAGCGTCTTGACGTCTCTTCTTGCCCCTACTAGCTGTACTTTTCGGTACACCCGAGCCGGAAGCTTGAGGATTTGTTGGAGTGTCTTCAGCAATGGATATCCCCGTCTGCCTGCCTCTATGAATACCAGTAGCTTTAGGGCCAACCACGTTGCGGGCTCGCTTTCTCGGGGAAGTAGCTCGTTCTTCCTGTTCTGCGGGGTCACGACTGCGCTTCCTGTTGGTCTGCACAATAAATGACTCCTGTCTCTCCAGAGGCCCACCATACGCTGCTGCCATCTGCTTTAATACTTTCACAGGAACATTATGACCCCTTGAAGTCAGGGCAATCAGATCAATGAAAAATAAAACATCATATGCACGCACTTCTTGCCTTTGCCTTCGGGTATCAGCGGCGCTGATTGCGTCTTACTATCGCAAGACCGCCTGCAGTGTCTTCAGTTGATGGTTAAGCTTTTCCACGAGGGCAAAACTCACGCTGGTGCTTTCATGAGGTCCACATAATCCGCCTCGTCTTCGTCTGAGTCGATCTCCATTATGATTCCATCGCGAGTCGTCACCGTCTTAAACTCGTGATCATACAGCTGCTCATCGGTAAACCACGGGCTCTTGTTCTGCCACCACGCGAAATACTTCATTGCGCGCAACCGCATCGCCTTCTCCTGCGCAATGCGGTAGCGCAGGACTTCTACTTCCTTGAAACACTCCTCGGCCTCCGCACGCAGCGCCTCTGCCTCAGCATACGTCTTGCGATAGGTACGGTGCACTGCAGCTATGGACGCCACTGCATCCTCCAGCTTTTTCTGTGGCGCGGGGACCTCGTCAAGCTGTGGATCCTCGTACTGGAATCTCGGGCGGGGCAGTAGCGGGGCAGGATTCTCGCCGAACGTCGGCCGAGTGGTGTGCGCTCCCGATACAGAGCGTTCCGATTCAACTATGCGGGGCTGTGACATGTAGATTTGTTTGAGGGGCATCCGCCCATTTGTTGGGCGCGTTGACGATCCAGGAGAACCCAATTCAGGGGCAGGAACCTGAGGTTGAAGTGGAAGATGTTCCTCGTAAGAGCGGTTCATTGCTTCCATCAATGATCTTGCGTACTCGGAGGCGGGCGGAACTGCGTTCGAAGATCAGCTCGAAAAGCCCTTTGCGCAGGAGGGGAGAAATCTTACTACGACTCATTCGTACTTCACTTGCCGCACGCTTCTTTTCAACCATGCGCGTGGAGGCCACTGATGCATTGCCAGCTATGGAAGAGGGGCTGGAGCTTCTACTAGACTGCGCTACAAAAGATGCAGATCGCGCCCGTGGTGGGGACAATCCAGCGGCAGGGGGTTGAGTAGAAAGAGTAGATGGCCCTTTTGGCGTTTTGAGCATCATGGGAGGGAGGCCGGAGGCCGGAGGACTCGGGTTACCACTGCGCGTTCGCGCCCGACGTATAGGACTCTGCAGACCATCTTCGTCTACATCGGAAACAAAATCCTTGTCATCGACAACATTGAAAGATGACGAGACCCCCGGGAGCACATGTGGCGCCAGAAAGCGAGTAACGTTATTGTCACTTGGGCCACCCGCAGTATGCGCAGTCCGAGAGGGAGGTCGGGGTGTTTGCAGTGTAAAAGATGGAGGGGGGGGAGAGCTCGAGGGACTTGGGTTGCGACTCCGATCAACAAGATTGGACGTAGTGCCGGCCGGGTCGGCAGCAACCCTAAGAAACAAAGGTCATTCATGTAAGCGCAGGGGGGAGCAATCAATAAAACATACTGGGGCTCAGGCGAAGGAGGATTACGCTCCAAGAGTAGTTCTATGATTGTGGTTGTTTTGAGATTCGCCTTGATATTATTCGCCTGTTGGAAATGATATAGCTCAGAACTACCTGATTGGCTGCTTTGACTTACCCTAGCCAGCTTCTGAATCTCGACACGAGAAAGGGTACGTAAGTGCACGATGTTCATAGCCGGAGGAAATTAAGCACGAGATCGGGCAACGAGGTATAGAGATATGAAAAGGCTGGTTAGTGATGGAGGTTAGGTTGGTAGAACGAGTTTGAAGATAGACCTTTGTCTACCCCGCTTATATATGTGGCCCTGGGTCCACAGACCCGCCACACGTTAGAACAAAGGGTCCAAGCTCCGTGGCGGCAACGTTTGTTCTCCTCGCGACGACTCTTGAATTAGACATTTCACTAAAACCCGATGGGAGACAATATTGAAGCGAATTGACAGACAGGCATATGCAGTATAATGTCATATATCTTGATCGTCCACAGGCGTTGTGGATGAGCTCGAGTTTGAGACGCGGTCCGAACGGGATCGGCCTCGCCACTCGCCGAGTGGCTCAATGACCGAAAGATAAAAAGATGACAAGAGTGGGATTTGAACCCACGCCTGGATACCCAGATGAGAAGACCCGCCTAAGCAGGCAAGCTTTCGCTTGAGTCACACGCCTTGGACCGCTCGGCCATCTTGCCTTACACTTCGTGGCGATATGAGTATCTAGTACCTAAGAGTCTCTCGCACTTCTTGCTCTGCTAGATGCCTAGGCGAATGTCTTGTGACTTAAGGTTACAATATGAGATCTCCCTAGGTTCGTCCAGGAAAACGACGTATGGCAATCCACAAGCTCCCACAGCGCACAAAGGAACTATTGTATTTGGGAAACGCTTTGTGATGTGGGTAACTCGATCAATAAGAAGCTTGTGATCAGATTAGATTGTGGGCACAGCGCTTGGACCGACCGCCACACACTACCAACGCTGTGGCGGGCTCGCTTTGTTCGCCTATAAAACCAAACCACTTCCTTGAGTCCCTTCATTCACTGAACTACCATCTCACTGATTACTCCTGCCTTTGTGCCTTGTGTTCCACACGTATCCCTACTAACCATCACTACCCTATACACTATGAACACCACAACACTTCGCACCCTTACGCGTCCTCAGATCCAGAAGCTGGCTCGAGTATGTCCAATAGACTTCAGATAACATTGTCATTCACAACAGTTTTTCAGAGGGAGGGAGTCAGGGCTAACGTGAAGACAGAGACAATTATTCGCCAGTTGTGCGCGAAGTACCCGAGTGGCGTGCCACCGTGTGTTGTCTCCTCAGAAGTGGCCGGGGCTCGCATCTGACCTGTTCTTTGTAGGCTCGAGGAAGAGAAGCGCGAGAGACGCAGATCCTCGCGCACCTTGAAGACGGAGGTAAAGAAAGAAGAGGAGACGGGTGCGATTAGCAGCATATCAACAGGTAAGCTATTTTGCCCTTGTACTCAGGAACATCGAGAGTAACAGTGTTCATTTGTAGCACTATCCCGCAATTCGAGAGGAAAGGGAAAAGCTGTTGACAGGCCGAGCGCATCGGTCAGTCGTGTGGGGCACCCACAAACGCGAGGTTAGTCGCACCTGATTACATGTTTTCCCGATCTGACAGTCCAACAGAACGCCCAGCGGAAGCGATGTTGGAGCAGCCTGTGGCGGGACCCAGCACCCTATATGGTCAGCGCGTAGCACCAGGCACCCCAACAACTTACGTGCCGGTGCAAAGGGAGTTGTCGCGTGGAGCAACATCGAGTAAGTGCGATTTCACGGCCATGGGTATTATGTGGCTCATGATTGAAAGTAGCTGATATTAAAACAGAAGAGCAATCGATGCACTTGAGCGCAGTAGCTACCCCACCGCAGCCTGTACATGCCGGGTCCCAGGTTGTGTTTGAGGCACAAACACAACCAGAATCCAGGCCCATACAGGGCGGCCTGGCAGCGGAGACGGATGCTCCACCACGCCATGCTCTCCCCGTCGAACCGATAGTGGGGGCAAGCCATAAAGGAGTCCGTGTGATCCTTCGTGAGCTGGCAACCATGGTCAACACAGAGGTTGACTTCAAGGATCAGCTGGCGGAGATGGAGATGCTTGTTGACGACATGGACAAGCAGCTCAAGTGGGCAGATGAGGAGTTGGAGGCGATGCAAAACAAGCGTAAGCTTGTTGAGCGATTGTACCTGGGGCGACTCAAAGAAGACCACACCCTGTGGGACGGGTCGCACGCATGGCGCAAGGAGAATGTCTACTCCTTGTACGGGGACGATGTGTGCGGCATCCGCGTTGCGCCGTTGAAGACACTAGGCGGGGTGCCTGTAAAAGCTGACAAGGGGAAGAAAAGGGCAAGGGAGGAGGATGAGTAAGTATCATCCTGTTGTACGCGAGAGTGTGGGGCTTTTATACTGACTCGGACGGCTTACTTTCAGGCCACGTCGTGAACATGAGCGAGAGTCGAGACAGCTGGGTGGGATGAACGTGCCTCCAAATGGGGCGTTATCCTTCCTCCCGACACCCGGGGGATCTGCTGCACCGGACACGCCCACATGGACCACGCTGCCGCAAACTCCTCCGCAAAAGCGCAGAAGGGTTGCTCCCGTCTGATTCGGGAAGGCGTTTCTGGACCTGTGTGAAGGCAGGCAACATCAGACTCTTTTTCTTCCGCGATAATGATTAGCAGAACTGTCATACCCATTTGACAAAGCGGGCAGCATACCTTTTATTGTACCAATGTGCTCTTCGTATATACCCCCCCGGCAGTTCATAAATAGTTACTCTGCCATTTGCTGGAATGTGAATATTTAGACGTCGATCATTGGAGGGTCATATTTTGAACCTCCTGGGTCGCCCTGGGATCGTCTCGTTTATCCTTTTACCGAAGTGCGTGCAGCTGAGGCTTGCAGCAAGCTCTACTGTCTGAGACGTGAACGGACTTGGGAGGTTAGGCAGCGGAGACTGGAAGGGTCGCACAATGCAGAGCCCTTACAGGAAATTCGCGAATAGCAGCGTGGACTCTGTAAGCAGACAAAGTGTGACAGGCCCTTTCGTGATGTTCTGTGTCGAAGCCGTGACACTGTCGTCACAATTGACTCCCTCGCTGAGGCCAGCGACCACACTCTGGCACTGCTCTTCCAGTTCCTTGCCCACCTGACTCTGCTTCATCCTACATTGCATCGTTCATTTTCTTCCAGGCCCCATTACTACACAAAAGGCATTCAATTTCACAAAAATGGCGTTTGGCCTGACAATTGGGACAGAACGTTCGGCTGCCTTGCAGGTTTGTTTATAGACTTCTGCTTCGATGCGCAATGGCTGAAACGGGCGTGACAGACATCCATACAAGATGAGCTGATGAAGCGGGGGTATAGTCCTGATGCTGGTATGTTCATTAGTGGCGATAAACTATCAATATCGCTCACCTTTTGCAGACCCGGTCATGGCTGAATACATCACAATCATGATTATTAACAACAAAACACCAAGTCTGTCCTTGTTCCTTATTGTGCCATCGTGTAAAACTGATGATTTAATAGCACAAATTTTGTCTGAATTGGAAGATTGTGAGTTCGTTTTGTTTTTGCGCAGGAAGCGTCGCTAATCGTCCATTTTAGTGATAGGATCGGATTTTGGTTCGTTTTGTCTTTTTCATATCTGTGAATATACTAACACCGACATCAAGATCCCAGTTTTGTTGACTGGTTGTTTGCGGAAGCGACTAAGGGAGCACCTGAGTCGGAGGCTCCGTCCGCCACCACAGCCTCTACATCGACACCGACGCCCGCCGTGCGCGAGTCGCCACCACATACGACTGAAAATACCCGACGCCCACCAAATGCGCCACGCTCGGGCGGTCCTTTGTATCAGCAGGCCATCGCGCAGGCTCTGCCTTCGACTTCCCCTTCCGCGCAGAAGCGTACCGCCTCTGCGCGGTCACCATCACCCACTGGTCCCGCGAACAAGTTGCGACGAACAGATTTGCCCACAGGACCCCGTGCAATGCTCAGGGACGGCCCAGCTCCCCATCACCCACGCGATAGCAATGGGCCCGGTGGTTCGCGGAGCTTGCTTGACCGTATGGCTCCGGCGCGCAACGGACACGCGCCGTACGCGCGAGACGATATTCAGGCACGAATCGACACAATTACGGGTGGGTCACCCGACCCTGCGATGATGATGATGGCTAGCGGCTTCCCTATGGGCGGGATGGACATAGGCGGGATGGGGATGACGAATCCGCTTTTACTGCAGGAGATGATGATGAACCAGATGGCGCTCATGACCCAAATGGCGGGTGCGATGGGCATCATGAACCCGACCATGATGAACGGCGGATTCCCGATGCAACCGGGGATGGGGGGCGACATGGGAATGTTCAATGGTATGCCACAGCAGATGGCCAATATGGATGGTCCTAATGGCAGAGGCCGTGGAAGAGGCAGAGCGGGAGCTATGCGTGGAGCAGGTCGTGGTAGGGGTGGCCACTCGGGTTCAAGCAACGCGCCAATTGACGGCGTGCAATTCTCGTCGTCGCCGCCACCAGCAGCCACACCTTCGCCTGCACCTGCGACAACTATAGCTGCACCCACGCCGATTCCTGCTCCGAAACCAGCTCCCGTCATCGCCAGCTCATCCTCAACATCCAGTACCGCATCACAGGCACGACCTGGATTTATTCCTCCGGAACGACCCCAGTCGCCCACTCTTTGCAAATTTGGCCTCAAATGTACCAATCCTGTTTGTCGCTATTCGCATCCTTCGCCGGTTGCGACCCCAGAGAGCGGCGTCGTTCTGAGTAATGAGGCTTGTGAGAGTGGAAAGAACTGCAAGGATAAAGATTGCATAAAAGCGCACGTCAGTCCGGCAGTGCTGAATCCAAATGGTTTGTTCTTCTGTACCCTTCTCTTGCGAGGCATACATCTTAATGGTTGACATTCCTTATTTAGCCACGGATCATTTAAAGCCGAGCACGTTCGTGCCAACATCCGCCCCCACTGCGCATACACCTACACCTTGTCGATACGGGGCTGGCTGTACGCGACCGAACTGTTCATTCACGCATCCCTCTCGTCCATCCACCACCACGTCGTCCACACCATGCAAGTTCGGAACTGCCTGTACGCGAGCGACATGTCCCTTCCAGCATCCCGAGGGACGCGTGCTGCCTTCGACGTTCCACCGCGGATTGTCAACAACCGCGCCGCTGGTCAGTGTGCAGACGCCAGAAGCAGGTTCGATGAGCTCGCAGAGCCAGCATCGCAGCGTCGTTTTCAACAAAAGCACAACGTCTGCGACGGCGGCTGAGCTCGAAAAGAAACTGAAGGAGATGGAGGAGAAGAAGAGCCTAGCAGAGAAGGCAGTCGCGCAGGCGGAGGCAGCTGCCGCGGGCAAGAAAGACGACGCTTCGAAGCCCGTTGCGATCAGTGCATGAAGACTTCTGATGACATGCATCTTGTAGATCCTTGACGATGATTCTCGTCGGCGCGTGTCTGTGCTATGTGTTTGAACCAAGTTTGTGAGCGAAGGCTAGATGTTCCCAATAATAAGGCTGCTACTCTTGGTGTTGTGCGATACTGAATTGTTTGTGTTCTTTCGTTTTTCTCTTTATTAGCCAGAAGTACATAGCTCGTAGCCCGTAGCAGTAGGAAGCGTATGGAATAAAGCGACGTGCGCGGGGTAACGCGAACCCCCTTTCCTTCTGCATAAAACCGTCCAAGTTTGCTTTGCCCGACTCCTGCGGGATGACCTGGAGACCAGCACATTCACCTCTGAACCCAAACACAATGGCGAAACATTTGAATCAATGAAGGGGGGCTCCCGCGGCCACATGAACTCGGATATGCATGCATGGACTTGAGCTCTGATGCCAGGCTTTGTGGTTATTGGACAGGTTACAGATTCGCGGGGACAATGACTTTTCGATTAGGAATTTCGATATTTTGCCAAGGTGTTCGCATGAATATACTGACATACTTAGTTTTAATTGTACACCGACTATTGTACCAGCTATATAAACATTCATTGCAGCCCCAACCATCGAAGGATATGCTCGCTAGTAGAAAGTTATACCGCAACCACAAACAAGATTCCTGAGATGCTCAGATTGAGAATCTGACTACGATCGCGAGGGATGGGCTAATTAAATCAACAATCAACGTGAAATTGATAGTAATGCGCAAAATACGAATGCATTAAATCCACAGTATTTCATGCCGGACGACTCTGTCAGGCGCAAGCGACTCTGAAGCCACTGCTTGCTTGAACACGAGCTAGTAGAGCGTCATCACAACATAATCCACCGCCACGCAACTTGAGTGAGGTCGCTGACATCTACCGAGTGGTAATCACTCGCTCATATCCGTTGATCTGCACCACACCTCCACCCAGAATTATTTTATCCCTACGTGTCGCAGAAAGTCGGGCAGTGATGTGATATGACGGCAGGCCAACACGCTTTGTCAAGTCCTACATTGAGCGCTTTACCCATAAAGTTGCCTGTGAGGGCCGGCTGATGTATATTCCTGCGAATGGGAAGCGAATGTAAAATTGCAAGTATATCGGTCGGTGAACTTACTGTAATACACAGACGCTGTTACTCCGTGGGACAACCAGCGATGCATCCGAGCCATTCCACGGGACAACTCGAGTTGAGCATCCGCTTTCTTCGGATGGTCTCTGGAATCCAGATAAGGACGACAAAAGCAGCAGAACATCCCTCCCCATCTTCGCCAGCCTACAGGTTCCCGTTGCAGCTTCAACGCGATTTCTCTTCGCAGTCGATGTCCGCGCCCACCACGATCCGAGCAAGCAAAACCGGTCTTCTGCCTTCCACGCAGTGAGATCTTGCGTCCAATGCCGAACCCGAAGCGTCTTCGCGTTCTCTGGCGATGCACCATGTCACACTCACCACGGCTACGACCATTCCAGGATTGGTCGCCTGCCTGCATATGATGTTCTCCGATGAACTTGCGCGGGGTCTAACGTACCCACAGGATGCCCTTCCCGGCTAGGATTTCACGCGGGAGATGTTCGAGGCGTACTACTTCCCTAAGGATGTCTTGGTAGCTGTGCTTTACGGCAACGACGCGTCTCCTGAAAAGAGAAGTGCCGGTGGCGCTGTAGAGGTGCAATACGGGATTGAACAGGCGATCAACGGCCGAAATCTGGAGGAATGTATCGCCAGGTGCTACTATGTAAGTGACACTTCAGCGTTATATAATCCGAGAGTAAATCAGATACGCGCTTACCTGTAGATCAAACCGAACTATCCGGGTCGGTCGTCACATGTGAGTCATTCCAGCACCTAGAACCGTCGATACAGGGGGAAATCGTGTTGACTACCAGTCTTGACCGACTGCAAATCCAAAGCTGTGGCAGATTAGAAGGCTTTGGAACTTGCCGGTGAAATTGCTATTGATCGTCGTTTTTCAAACTCGTCCTTCTGAATGGACTTCCCCGTCCGCGTTAATCACGTTGCATTTGATCTCAGATATGCAATGCCGGATTCCTCGTCTCGCCCTCGAAGCGTGAAAAGGGCATCGGCGCCGCCTTCGCGCGGTCATTCTTGTATTATGCCCCTCGGCTTGGTTATGAAGCAAGTGTGTTAAACCTGGTTTATGTCAACAACGTTGCCAGTGTTCGGTAAGTTCTGTCGTTATCTTGGAATTCTTTTACGAGCAACGGTAATATTCCTGAACGCCTGGACCGCTCTCCAATGCCTATTCTCGATGTTGAGCAGTAACAAACCCATCTGAATGGGTAATCCTTTTGCTTTACGTAGACCGGTATTCGCGTCACGGCACTCACAACTCATTATCGAATAGGCTCTGGGGAGCTCTAAACTTCACGAAGGTAGGACGCATTCCCCGCGCTGGATGGCTGAAAAAAGCCGACGGCTCCGGCGAAGAGTTTGTGGACGCTTGGGTATTCTATCGCCGCTTCGATCCAATTTGACGGGAAATTGAAACATGCTGCATGCTGCAGTTTATGAGTGATATGTATGCAGAACGATGAGAGGTGGGAATGTGATACAATGCATACCTTGTGAACGTGATCTGTTATGTGAAGATGTCAGCCAATGAAACGCAGTTATCGGGAGGTACTGTCAACACCACTAGCCATTTCGTCGTCTTGGCACAATCAATTATAATGAAACGATGGCAATGTGTTAAAGCATGCCAAATTGAGCACGAGGCAACGGTTCACATTTTAGGCGACAGACAGTTTGGGAGAGTGCCAGCCTATATTCTACTTACTCCTTGTTTGGGCACTCGGTATGGGATGATCTCGGCTAGCGAGGCCATTGCCAAGAACATAATGAGGGCAGAAAAGGAAACAAACAGCTATGAGGTATATGAATAGCCACGTTCAATGGACGATGGTATGAGTCATCAAAACGGCGCACGCTGATGTTAATGGCGACAGGCCAGCTACAGAACCGGCATCCGCAGGTGAAAGCGACTGCCACGAGTATAGCACTCGGCCATACTCACGCACCTCCGTCATCCGACTTGAGACCATGACGCCAAGTTCGACTTGTATCGAGGAGCCCGGGCCTGAGGCCGCCTTCACACTGATCTCGCGACATTCGTCGGCTGGGAATCGGGATCGGTTCGTAGACGATCTAGTTCCTAGAATGGCAACTGTACAGAGACGAACCGAGTGACTTGTACTTTGATTCTTGAGGGACTAATCCCAGTTGGCTGAGGCTTCAGATCCGGCTCACCGTCGTGATCCTTTGCAGCAGCCACCATCTTTTGTCAGACATAGTCATTCTCATAATCCTAAGAAGCTGCCAATCTCTGCTGGATTCGGGAGAAAGTCTGAAAATTCAGAATTCTGGACTTTGACGCATTTCATTTGGCTTAGATCTTGAGCGCGTCCTGTCATCGGACAAACTTGGCACCACGACCGCTGGGTGCTCTGCTGCATTGTAAGTACACAAAAGTCATACTGGGCCGCTTGACCGTTTCCTTGCATCTAAATTCAACTCGAAGGAGTACTCCAGCTGAGGTTCAGTACAATGCATCGCGCTCTCTTGATTGCCGAGCTCGTGAACATGATCATGGGCAACCTTTGCGACGACGACAATGACATCTACTACGCTGACATCGGAGCGTTGGCGCAGACGTGTTGGGCCTTCAGCGGACCTGCGCTAGACATCCTATGGCATACACAGCCCGGCATCGCGAACCTTGTCAAGTACATGCCCGACGACCTATGGGAAGAGTCGGGCGTCACGTATCAGAATGTCTTGCCCGAGAAGTCTCTGGTACGATGCCATTTTCTCTTGCGTCAAGCAACCTTCCTGACGCTGTGCGTTTGTTTTCTTAGACGTTCCGCAGAGCTATACTGCCCGGGGATTGGACCCGGTTCCACGTATACGCCCGTCGTATCCGGCGCCTGAAGCCAGAATCCTCAAATTGCACCGGCCACGACAACTTGTATACACCGGTCGTCGTCCTCGCAAACCATGTCTACAGAGCTCTCAGCGCCTCGCGGCCACCGTCCATCCTGTTCCCCAACATCCGCGAACTCACTGCCTGCCGCCGCGCCTGCGCGCCCTCGTGTTTCGACTACAGCATCATGTTTCTCGGACCCTCCGTGACAAAAGTGAAGCTGTCGTCGTCGATCGCCGACTCAACGCTGAACGCCTTGCTGGGGTCCCTGCCCCGCCTCTGCCCGCGACTTCAGTGTCTCAGCACGGACCTCCGGTTTATGAGAGTGCCCCCGAAACATCTCCCATTCCCGCCGGGGTCCTTCGGGTCTCTCAAAAGCCTGCGGTCGTTCTCGATCATCTGCGACGTGCCCATGCTCTGGGAGACGTTTGCAGAACTGTCGTCGGCGCGCCGCCTCTCTCGGCTTGCCTTCAGCTCTGAACAATCGGCCCGCCCCCCCACGTCGACGGAGCCGGGTCTTTTGCTCGGTCGACACGATCGCCCTCCGCAATCGGACGGTGGAGGCTCGCACGACGCTGATCGCGGCTTCGGCACTTCAGAAAGCTGGCGGCGATTCGGGTCGACGCGGACGGCGGAGAGCCGATCTCGTTCCAGGTGCTGTTCAAGGCGCTCCGCGGCAGCTGTTCGCGCGCGTCGCTGACGGCCGTCAGGCTCGCCACCCGTCTCTCCGCGCCCCCCGCATCGCGCTCGTCGGTACTGCGGGACCTGTACGTCCTCGCGAATCTGCGCGTCCTCGAGGTCAGGTAGGTCGGGATTCCTGGTCGACTTGGACGACAGCGACTTTGCGGCGATGGCGACGGCGTGGCCGCGGCTGGAGGCACTCGAGATCAGCTGCCACGATATGAACGCGTGGGGGGGGGAGGGCAGGCCCAGAGGCACCCCCGAGGGGCTCTCCTTCTTCAACAGACACTGTCCGCGCCTCGGCAAGCTGTCCGTGCCCCTCCAGACGCGGCTCAGGTCCTCGTGAGACGTGCGGCGCGGCGGGTGGGTCGCCAACGCACGCGTCACCGAGCTGGGCCTCGGGTACTCGTGCATCCGCGACAGGCCGGCCGAGGTGGCCGCGATGCTCTCGGAGCTGTTCCCCAACCTGCGCCGCATCGTGGTCCCAGAGAACAGCAACTACGGGTTCGCTTGGGGGGACGCGGAGCGGCACCTGAAGGCAAATGCGGCCGCCCACGCCCTACCCACCGGAGAGCAGGTGGGCTCGGATGCGGACGTCGACTCTCCCCTAGCCGCCTCTACGCTCCCTGGTCGCGCGCGCTGTGCCAGCGCGCTGCGTGCGCCGTACGAGCACAAATGAGAGAGAGTGTGTGTTTTTTGGCCAGATATGCTATCGCGCAGCGCTGTGCTTGTCGTACATACGTCGATCTTATCTCTTAGCATGCGTATATGGCGGAGCGGGACACGCTGCGTCTCCGTGCGTAGTCCAACACTTGGCGGTGGACGCCGCGTGAGCGGGGTGCGGACGCGACGGCGCGGACGGCGGGGTCGGCGGGTCGCGTAGTGGGGGGCGGCGAGTGCGAGCAGCAGCGCTTGCAGGATGTTCGGACTGGGGACTGCGTCGTGCGCCGGTGGCCTCCGGGAGACGCGACGCGACGGCGCACGAGCCTTCGCAGTCGGGCCTCCTCGTCCTCCCTCGGAGCTGCCTCTCCGAACAGGAAGAGGGACAAACTGGACAGACCCGGATTGCCTGCGCGGACGGGGGGCGGGCGCGGAGGCGGATCGTGGAGAGGGCGCATGCGGACAAGGGAACGGGGCACTTGGGCGGCGCGAGGTGATGGGCTGTGCGGGCACGATTGAAGTACGGGGCATTCATGCGTTCAGTGCGTCGGATCTGCGCACTGGCCGCTGCAGACCAGACTCCCGAGTGCATTCCATTCGAGAAGCTGGGGCGCCGCCAGATCGGCTCTCGCACGCCCGAAACGCAGACGATCCACTCCGGATCGCTCCAGCGCGGCGCTAGCCCGCCACTGGCCTCGGACACATCCCGATGGAGAGAGGAAATGACAGCGAGCTCACGCTTGTCTGGGATGGGACGGCACAGCGGGTGCAGTCGGTCTATAACTGGACCGCGCTTACATTGTACACCCCAGACTAGGCGAGGCACGCCCCGGGCCTCGAGGCTATGAGTGAGTCAAAGTCGCTGCACCCACAAGTAAGCTCTGGCAGCTGGCATTGGCAGCACCACCCAGCAAGCAGGTCGTCTAGCGCAAGTATGCATGTGCAGACAGGAGAACAGAAACGCGTGTCGAGACGCCACCAGGGCCAACGTCCGACGTGATGTCGGAGGGCCCTCGAGCAGCACTTGATCCACTCAGCTCGCGCACGCGCGCACTATTGCCGCGAGCAGGGGAGGGGCGTAGAATGGCAGAGTATCGGAATGATCACCACCACGGCTGATGTGGGCGCAGACAGACGGAGACGCGAATCCGTCCTCGTGCCTCCCCCGCATCTCGAGACGCCCTGCCGTCGAGTGGCCCGGCCAGGCGCGCGGGCGGGGCCAGAGAGCCCCTCGACGCACTTCTCTCGATACGCTCCGGGCGGTCGTCGGACGCGTGCCGTCCCCTCCCAGACGATCGACGGTGGGCGGCGCGGCGGTGGGGTACGAGGCGGACGGTGGGGGCACCGCGGCCGCTGCTGTAGATACGTCTGTCGTCTGTCGAGCGGACCATTGATCAACCGGGCTCGCAGGCGCGCCCTCGCACTCGTAGAACCGGAGCTCACGTTAGCTTTTCGCAGCTGACGAGACGGTGCATCAAAGTCGCGCAACGTGGACGCCACAAAGCTCCCTGGCACACGAAGCCGCGCTCCCGAGTACACAGTAGGGGCTGCCCATTGGTGCCCGAGGGCCGCTGCGGCGTGCGTCCATGCGAATGCCAATCAGAATGACCCAGTTTCCCGATAGAACGCGGCAGGTGTGCGCCAGGATCTGTAGGCTTCCAGGAGGCTATTCTAACGCTGCGCGCCGTTTCGTTCCAGCGGTCGACGTCAGACATGCAGGATGAGACGGCCGTGGGGGTATCGAGCACGCTGCAGCGACGCCCGGGAACGGCTGGGCGTGGTGGTGCCTGGCGTAGATAGCCCGGTGCGCGGTATCGGGGTGGCGGATGCTGATAGGACGCGGGGTCCCGACGGGTCTGTGGACGTTTGAACACTCGCCGTGCCTTGGACGGCTGCACCCCGCGTGAGGTCATTGGCGGAATAGACGTGTCCGCGTCGCCGTCGGGATATGCGATCGACGGCGCGCGACGGTCACCTACGCCCGTCGGGATGGGCTCACGTCGGCTGTTCTGCCTCCGCGAGCAGTAGCAGTGGACTCGCCCGTGGGGATCCGCCGGGGGCCCTCTGCGAGTGAGTGCGCACTGGCCCGACGGCGCTGCACCGAACATGCAGATATGGCCATCGCCGCGCCGACCCTCGTGCGCCATGATGAACTTGTGGTTGACCGGCGCGCATGATCGACTCATAGCTGCTGTAGCAGGGTGCGGTGCAGTGCGCGCGGGCGAGGACGGTGCGCGCCATCAGCGGATGCGCGCCACCCGTCCCAGTCAACAGTCGCCACACGACATCAGACGCACCGCCGGCTGGGCTAGTGCTGGCAGACGAGCACCGGCGCGCGTCCTCGCCATCATTGGATGCGGGCCACCAGAGATGGACAGACGTGCACGCGGGACAGCCTCTGCCTGCGGGGCCCGGCTTCGAAACCCAAATACCGCACGCGTCCCGCGTCGAGCGTGTGTGTGGCACCAGCGAGAGTGCGAGACGGCCCCCCCCCGCGCACTGGGCCTCGGGAGGGGCGTCGACGGCGGGACGGAGTCGACTAGATGGCCCACGCCGCATGCTCAGTCACACCGTCTACAGACAGGGGACGCAGCGTCCTGGATCGGAACCCCCCGCACGCACCCGCCCAGGCCAGGCCCTCCCGCGCATCTCGCCGGTGCGCGCAGTTGCCGAACGGGGCGCCGCCGGCGCTGGCAGTTGTGCGCGATGTCGATGCGGACGTGTGGCATGTGGCGGATGATGTGGCGATCGCCGCCCGCCCTTGGCCAGAGTCTGCAGCGCGGGCGGGCGCACGCAGCGCCGAATGGTGGCGCGCCGCCGCACACGCCGCCTCCTCGCCATACGCTCGCGGTCGCAGCCGACCTTGTAAGCGGGGACGCGGACGCGACACTCCTTTCTTTCCCAGCCAGTGACTCCCCGCCCCACGGCCGCCCACGCCCCAAACCTCAAACTGCCTCTGGGGACCGCCCGCACACGGCCCAAAACGTTCAACAACCAGCCAGCCAGCCAGCCACCCGCTGTATCACATCATTCGAGCGAGTCGGCCCCCCGCACGCGTAGCGCCTCGCCTGTTCACACTCGCTCGCTCCTCCATTCCTTCGTTCGCCTCCTCCCGTCCCCGTCTCCGTCCCCCAAAACGCCGGCGCTAGAAACTAGCCGCCCGCGCACGCGCCCCGCGCTCCGCAACCGCCAACGGCCAAGCGCTAAGCGCGCGCGCGCCTACCAGCCGCGAGCGCTCGCGCAGGCCGCGTCGTCGACACCCAGCGGGCCCGTCGCGAAGATCCAGCAACGCGAGCCAACTGCCCAAGTCGCGCATCCGCCGGGCTCCTCCAGCACAACGCGGCGGACCCCCCCATCCTTCCCCCGCGCCCGCGCCTATCGAGCGCTAGCAGAGTCGCCACGCAGACGCGGGCCGTGCACGGTCCACCCCTGGCTACCGGCAAACACGCCCAAAATCAATCAGAACACACACACCTGCAGGCTCACACAACTCGGAACCCTCACAACTCGAAACACACACACGCGCACGCACGCACGCAGGCACACCCGGCAAGCTACACAGCAAGCGACATTATCCCTTTTTTTTTATTTAGTAAGCGTCTAAGTTCATATGCAGCCAGCCCCGCAGCGACAACCATACGTACGGCGTCCGCCCCGCGACGACGACGACGACGACGACGACAGCGGCGGCGGCGGCAAGT
>NW_012133215.1:0-69666 GCF_000313525.1 Fibroporia radiculosa | reverse complement strand
GTAACCGGCCGTTGTGCAAGAGTTCTCTCTGTCTCCATTGCGAATTTCATGATTCCGAATAGACAGGCCTTTTCCAATGTTCCATACGGAGGTCGCGTGATTCACCGAGATTTTATAAGCGAAGGAGCAGGAGCCCAGACGGGATTCCAAATGACCCGAAGGGAAAATTTGGTCTAGAGGCAACGAGACGCTTACGTAATGTAGGAGGCTGCACACCTCGCACGTGCCGTCCATGATTCCATCTTAGGACGTAGACAGGACGACTCCTTTCATTGCCGTACGTTATTCCTTCGTAACGCGTGCGGCCATGCTTTACAACGCAACTAATCCTGTGCCCTCGCGGACAATAAAAGGGAACCAAAAAAAGTAATCCTGCCCTTTTTGTGCGTCCTTTCGAAGGATTTAAGGAGTTTTCATTGGTATCTGGCTCAAATACATTGCTTGGCTCTTGCTTGCATGTCAAGTATTGTGGGTATATTGTTTGGGAAGACTTAGCAAAGCAGTTAGAATGCAGTTCCTAACGATATAAATTGATATGTAATGCCGCATACTTTAGATGCTCTTACTACTCTGAAATTTGCATTTTTCATCGTGAGAGCTCCGAAGTGACCGACCGCAGGTCGGACGCGGCAGGAGCTCCCGCGGTCACTACAATAAAGCATTACTCGAAATCAATGATGAAGCAACCGTGCATAAGCACGGGTATACTGCTAGTATTTTATGAAGTACAATAGAGACATCTTTTTTACTAACCCCATCCCAAACATGGTCCCCAGTCAGGAAGCTTATAAAATGATAGAACGGAGACACTTCTTTTCAATACGAGAGGAACCCATAGCTCGGATTCTTTGCGAACACTGTTGATTTGCAACGGGCATTTGGTACCGGCGCCAATGCCGCCTCTCTACCCAAGTTTATAAACACTGGGTCTCATATAAAGCACGTGCAACTCATAGTATGGGATTTGTCAAATCATACAGCTAGCAAGGATCATGTGAATACGCCAGGGATCGCTCTATGAAGATACTCGATTCGTTTTGGGACTGCCCATGTTACCGTACTACCAGATTTACTACTGTTGGTATATGCTAGCATAGCTGAGTTACTGGGGACAATTCGGTGTTCAATCCTTTCGCTAGAGGGTTGAGAAGATAGATATATAACGAATGGTAACATGTAAAGTGTGCTGCTTCATCCCGCTCATTTTCTATGCCCTTGCTACATGGCATGCCCTCGTGCTTGTGCATTGATCAAAATAAAACACTGCGAATCGATCGCTGAGATCGATCAATTGTGTGCTCAGCTCAAAGCGTCCGCGTGAGTGATTCGAAGTTTATACTCGCTCGGCTATATTCCAGAAACGTAATGCTCGATCCTTGTCTTTTGTCCATGAGCTTTGAGGGTCTGAAGATGCCCTAGCGAGACTTCGCTGTGTGGCTCCCGAGCCAAGAATGTGATCTTATTAAATGATCTTATTGTTCTTTGTTCGCAAACGCCATCACCGCATGCTGGGAGGGGCGAGATCCGATCAAAACGAACACAAGGCAGATGACATTCACTGTGAAGCGGCTGGCTTGTCTGTCTATATCAATTCTACTACTACGTATCTTTTTTGTGTGCTTATTATGGGCTGTAAACATATTACACATAAGTAAGCTTCTAATTCACGTTCCCATCGATTCAAAACACGCTGGCACTGTGGCTCTAGCTACGTGGTTGACCCGAGTTTCCACGTGTGCATGCCATATGTGCCGGTGAGTGCTAAGTACCGCCGCAATTTCGAGTCTGCATGTCGAGAAGGCGTGGTCCTCAGAAAAATCCACGAATTTAGTGGGTGAATATTACATCCGCTAGAACCACGGAAAAGTCGCATATTTTCAATCCAGCATCCCGAAGGCCATTTTGGGTGAGATCTTTGCAACCGCAAATGCTTCGCGTCCATCAGGTATCGAAGTCGTGTGATTGGGGCGTCACGTACGCTACCGACGTCCTTGTTGCCAGATGATTTCAAGGTACGTATTCACCGCCTTATCGCACTGCCCGCGATGCATAGCGGATATGTGTCATGTAATGGTCCGGACAATACAAAGATTGTAAATTGTCATTAAACAGGGCGGAATGTGTTTTCGCCAACCTGAGTTTCCCGTGATCTCGGATTCAAGCTCCTCCGCAATGCTCATGACGATGACTCGCGCCTAGGACCCCGAACCGATCTGTTTGAACAATACAACGGTCAGCTCCAACTCTCTAAGCTCACCATCTCCTCGATTTGCCATGCTTTTGAAATCGCGAAACGATTTCCCCTAAACTCGCCGCCATATCACATCCACATTACGAGCGCACATTAAACGCTCCGCGCACTCCGCCTACACGAGACTTTCCCTACGACTATAGTATAGAAGCAGACGAAGCACGGTCAATAGATACAATCCAGCATATTTCCTCACCGAGGTAGTTCAGCCACCTTAAATAAATACATTCATCCCTGTATAGAGACCGTCCACTCAAACACCCGCCGCCCGACATATACAACACCTTTTGCCAAACAAGTGGTATCGGAAATGACTTTGGACACGAGAGATTCGTCGCGAAATCTCAGCCGCCACTGTCTGTGGAGACCTGAGATGGAACTACGGATCTTCTTCCACTGGGTGAGCGTCTCTGTAGCACCGGGCCTCAAGGCAGGATCCACGCGTATCATGCACTGTATAAGAGGTACGAGGAAGTCAATGTTGGAGATTTTCTATTCTAAATTGTGAGCACGTGTATACAGTGGGATGAGGATAATGACACACGTCGTGAAACTCTCGGCGAAAGACATTGCCAATGATAAAAATATCCACTTTGAATGGATCGTAGGGCACTTCAGTCGATAACTCGGGTACTTCTTGGTCTCGCCCAAATGCACCTAGTGCAAGTTTAGGGAATTGATCGGGTGGAATGTGGACGGAGATGCCAAAATCAACATAATAATACTTGATAGGTATGCCAGTACGAGGAAGAGAAGAAGTGGGCGTCAATCCATCTGGTAGGTAGTTTTCTCTGACAGGGTGGTGACCCTGTGGGAATAGTAAGGCTGCATCCATCATGATATTCTTATAAGAGCAATCTCTAACAGCAAACATCAATGCAACTCTAAGATTAAAGGTCAAACTTACCGATGCGCGACACCGTGTTTGTGGAGAAAAACAAGGCCCTAGGAGCTGTCAATATAAAACATAGCGTGTAGCAGCTAATCCCACCTCAAGCAGTTGATCGACTAAATCCACTACATCTTCGACTGTTTCGCAAGGTGGTCTGCTGATAAGCCGGAGAAAAGGCATCACAATATATGAAATTTGGTCATCATCTATATCTTGAAATGTGTCGAGTATAGGAACACAATGATTATCTGGCTCATCGCGAATAGACGGCGCAGATAAATTTATGGCTATCCGAGACTCATTGTCGCCTGTCTTCACTCGCTTGATGTACACAAGTTGACTGTCAGAAATTCTAGTGGCGTCGATAAGGTGTTCACGAAACTACAAGTCGTGAATGATCCCCTCAGTATGACAAAACGAAGGACGCACCGGAAGTGCTATAGAGTCTTCAAACAGTCTCGGATGTAGGCCGCTTCCTCTCCAGGATGGATTCCAACCAGGGCGATATCGTGGGCGCAACATGTATCCTCGTGTTTGAAGAAAGGATTGTCGGTCCCTCCATCGTATCTCCCACTTGGTCAGCTTAGAGAAAAGTTGGTCAGATCTTTGCAGTCTCTCGGACGGCGAGAGTTCAACTCTTGATGATGCTGCCCGCTTCGTAGACATGGGATGAGGATATCTCGCATTGACGAGTTCATGTGGTTTCGGTAACGAGGCCAAGGACAATGGTGTTGGACGAGCAGTCAGGTGACAAGCCAGGACCCGGGACATCATATGGACCCACAATGACATCTTTCAAGCTCCGACAGAAAACAATGCCCAATCTGAGCCCGAGCTTGGCCACCGCGAGACGCGCCCCAAACGGCCCAATCCGCTTTCGTCCAGTGAGATCTGGCGACTTTCCCATCCAATTGACAACGGACTACTTCTTTCAACGTCGTATTGTTCTACCGTTGTAAGGCCCAAAGTTGTCATGTCGGTGACAGTTTGCTCTCGAACTCATTGCCTACGCCGTAATGCCTACCGCATCCGCATTATAAATACTATTCGTCGAATGATGATGGACTCCTCAAGTCTCTCCCCCGTGAACATCGAGTCAAGACTCGAGAACCCCTCCAGTTCCTAGTGACGGTGAGAGATCGTACATGAGCACCTATGCTACTCGTCCCGATACACCTTCTCATTTGTTGATAGATATGAATAGCGTGGCTTGGCAGAAGGCTAATGAGGCGGCAATAGTTCTTGGTATTTGGGGTGCAGGAGTGACAATATTGACGCCCCTCGGAAAATACATGCTCCCACAATCTGCAGGTCAGAAGATCAAGGATGCTAGGACTATGGTCAAGGAAATCGAGGAATTTGTGGATTCCATCGGACCGTGTGAGCGTGCTCAAATCGAACTTGACCGACCGGACTTCTTTGAGCACCTGGAGGACTTCATCGAAAAGTATGACACATTTTTGCGAAAATAGCGTTTCTTTGTTGATTTATAAGCTCAGAACTATCGATACCTTGAATACTCTCGATGCTAATACCATCGATGCCTCCAAATGGACCCGTTACAATTATCCCATGTTTAGCTCTTTACAGTCAAATTTGAACGACATCCGCGATCTCGTTACAATTGTACGCGAGGACATTGTTGTAAGTGTGCATATTCACGCCGTATCTAGTGACCTGTGTAACAGTAGTATCCACGCATGCTAGAAAACCACTGTGGCAGCAAAACGCGGTTCTACGGTAGCTCCCGAATGGCGGTGGGCTAGTACAAAACCTACAAGGTCAACATTAGGTCCGTGCTTTTTCTTTTGTGGTTCGCAATTTTTCTCATCCATGAAAGGCAATATGGTTGGCAGAGTGTCTAGTCTCTTGTTTTCTGGAACAGCTCAAGACCTCCCTGAGATCCCACACCAGTATCCGATGGAGTTCCCAGAGGGATATATTCTGAGCCCTATTCCAAGTGTTTCCGGCTCTGCGTTAGGTTGTTCAGCGGGTATTTTCTTATCATTGCATCGTCAGCTGCTTTTCTCAGTGGCCTCAATCTTAGGTACGACTATAGCGGCATGCACGGCGACGGAGAGTTCTGTAATAGCCCTCAATCGGCTTGACGGTGAGTGGACACACTTGTCATGGTCTCCTGAAGAGATTCATGGGAGATCATATCACAGACTCTCCTGCGTAAAACGAATGGGTCCAGTTTCATCTATAAGCTAATTTGTAAACCTTTACTTATGATGCAGATGCAGCATCCTATATATGTACTCAGACAGATTTCAGCTCATTCTTAAAATACTGTAATAACTTAATTGATGTACATGTTGATCAATCCTATGTGGTGTCGATGGCAACTACGCGAGCAGGAATATTCTTAAAATCTGAGGCTAGCTCTTCTGGACATGGGCTTCATGGCATCCATCGAAGTCCATCTCTGAAGACGCGCGCAAGTAGCAAAAGTAGCTGCAATACCACCCATCTCTGGAATGTACGACGCGGGGTCAGCGGATAATAGCATGAGCTCGAGTTTGCACTAGGCGTAGCCCGTGCAAAGTTGAGTAATGCTCGGCATAGAAATGTACATCTACACGGTGGCCTCACGGATCGCTTTTATCAAAGCAACCGTATTCCGAACCCTACGGTCGCCATGCCAAACTCGCGGCATCGAGAAGGTGATTCATCAAAAACGGGTGTTGACGCTCCCTAAGTCTCCAGAACTTATGAACATTCCAAATACTGCCCCGGATTTGCTTGGGGGCGAGTGCTTCAGCTGCGTCAGGTCTCAGAGCAGGATGCGCGGGGATCATTGCGGTAATGAGGGGCACGAGGAAGCCGACATTAGAGTATTTCTGATAGTCTCATCAGTGAGAGCTTGATTTCGATCGCTTGGCAAGAATGGCTTACATCGTACAATTCCCTGCGAAATACAATTCCAAGGATAAAAATGTTCACTTTGAAAGGATCGTACGGGTCTTCGGCAGACAACTCAGGAAGCTCCTTGTCTTGACACTGATCGCCCAATACAAGTTTAGTATGGACACCTCACGGTATGAATGTGAAAATCCCAAAGTCGACATAGTAGTACCGCACAATAGCTGAAGAACGTGGTCGGGCCCATGTGGAATTGTTCCCGTCTGGAAGACAGCTGTACTTAATTGGATGAAAGCTGTAGGGGAACAGTGCGTTTGCATCCATCATCAGATTCATGTACGCACAATCACTGTTGAAACTTTTGTGAAAACTTTCGGCGAGTGGCCGTACGATCATACCGATGTGCAACCCCTTGTTCATGGAAGAATATGAGGCCCTACACATACTTCTGAGTAAGATAACCTGGATACTCCTATACGAACGTGCTCACCTCGAGTAATTAGTTTTCAAAATCCATAATATCTCCCACCATCTCGAATGGGGGATCGTCAATACACCGAAGGTATGGCATGACCATGTAAGAATGAGAAGGATCATCTTCGTCCTCGAATAGGTCCAAAATCGGAACACAGTGATTGCGGGGGTCTTCACGGAGTGGCCACTTTGAGAACATTGTGGCTATGCGAGATTCGTCTTCGCCGGTCTTCACCCTCTTGATGTACAAAAGTTGTCCGTCGGAAATTCTTTTTGTATCCATCTGGTTGTATCGCTACTACGGACAGGTGGTAAGCTGCAGACCTTAGATAAGACAAACATACTCACCGGCAAGTGCAATGAATCCTCGCAATAAACAACGTGAGTCCCAGACCTTTTCCACGAAGGAATCCAACGTAACATACAGCCCCGGGATTCTAGGAAAGTCTGACGATCTCTCCACCCCTCTTCCAAACAGGTGAGTTCCGAGAAGCACGCATCTGTCTGCTGATAAAGCTCTTCAAGGACGCCAGGTCGCGTGGACTGGCCCGTGGACATGAGATGATGTTAGAGCTCGCTCACTGGTTGTTCCACCGTCATTTAACCCTCTGGTCGGGCACCAATGACACACCACGTGCCTAAGATCGGCCCATCCCACGGACCCACAAGCTAATCGCAGTTATGGGCATGCGGGTGAGCGGCCATGGAATCACGGTGGTGTCTCCGAGAAGGGGGTGTCACACAGATTGAAGTACGAAACATCGGGTAAGGCTAGGACAAGTGAAACGGGTGATAGCGAAGCGTCCTCACATACGGGGACCACTGAGAATGTTGTCGCCTCCGGATATTGTGGTGACCATGACATCAAGGAGCATTCGCAGCCAACAGATGAAGTAGTAGTTGAGATTGGCTGCTCCTGCTTCCGGTACTCATAACACCGATGAGTCTCTTTGCGTCAGAAGCCGTGACCCAAGCCTCAGGCGGCCAACGTGAGCTTCTACAATAGCCTGAGCCTATAGAGGAATCAGGAATTATCAGACTAGGGCCCAAAGCATGATAAAGAAGGAAGATAATGATTATTCGGTGTGGTCATGAAGGGACTTGCTGGCTGTGATAACCTGGTGACGGCATATTGCCATCAGACTGCGGGAATAGAGGAAAGCTGGGCTGCTCGCAAACTTCACGTGCTAAACTGAGTGGCAATAATCTTATCAGTCCTCCAAGCAGCGAGAACGGAGAAGATGTGGACGTTAGGCAAATCGCGAAATGGGTCAATCAGACACACCAAACCAGACAGCATGCAGGGCGACGGGAAATAGGAAAACTATGGCTACCAAGCTGTCTGAATTTTCCGGACTTCAACTCTAATGTCTGTCGAAGTGACTCACCACTGAGCAACACCTGAGCGAATACACACACACGCACCATAGACGGAACAAACAAACATGACTATATTACGATGATATACATGACAATGACTGCAGTAGTTGCAGAGATGGCGGTGGCAAAGGTCATGCCTCGGACTTCTTCCGTTTCTTTTTTGTCGACTCGCCTTCAGCTTCGGCAGCGGTAGAAGCAGCTTTCTCAGCTTTGCGAGCCTTTTTCTTTGCTTTGCGCTCTGCCTCCGTCTCTTCGGTGATCTGGGGTAATCGATCAGTAGTCTGTAAGAAGTAAGCACAACTCTGCTGACCTTCGAGTCTTTGGCGCCGTCACCGTTGGCTTCACTCTCCCTCCGCTTCCGTTTCTTCTCCTTGCTCTCCTCTTCACCATCAACTTCCATCTTATGGTCTGCTTCATCTTGCTCCTCTGTTTTGGCTTCCTTATCCGCCCTCTTTTTCGCCCTCCGCTCCTCCTTCGCCTTCTTTTTTTCAGCCTTCACATCCATGACTGCTTGCACCGCCAGCTCCATAGGTTCTCGCTGAGTCGAGACGAAATCAACAGAATCCGCAGCAGTATTATACGTCTTCGTCTCCCCTGACATTTGGAATCGCTGCTGATTCCGGCCAGACATCGCTGACCTTAGGCCGGAGGCCTCGCCCTGCTGCTCAAGGCTACGTAGTCGTGCCTCCAGCTTCGCGCGGTTCTCGAGGCCTATTGACGGGGCTTGCGACTCCGACTTGCCATCCGCGTCAGTGAGCGCGTCAACACGTATTGATAATGCAGCCTTCGTAGCAACCATACGAGCCATCTGTAATACACCTTTTTTAGACTCGAGAAAACTGGGTTAGCTGTGGTGTAGTCCCACCTTTCCCTTCAATTTTGGTGGCGCTTGTCCGATTAAAGATGCCTGCAGAGGACCTCACAACTTAACAATATAGTTGAAATATTGATCACATGCAACGTACGTGATAAATCAGACCATATTTTGGTGTGTCATGCTTTGTTTTGAGTGCTCGGAACAGTGCTTTCTCAGCACCGAGGATCTGGACAGTACTTGCGGGGTGCTTGGCAAGGCTGAGCAGACTGCCTGCATGGCTGATCAGTCGAGCGCCAACCAGCTCGCCAACGAGAGCGGTTAAGTTAGGTGCAATGGCATTCATGCGATTTCGAAGATATTCTGCGAGCTGCGTTCGGTATGCTGTGATTGCAATAACCTGATCACAAAGAGAGTTGATGTGCGCAATATCAGAGTCTGATATCTCTGTGCCCATGGAGATTTCAGCTGCTGCCTTCAGAGTAGCCTCGAGGTCCTCAGGAAGGATTGCAGCAAAGTCAGTCGTAGCGGCATTTGTACGGAATCCTGAAGTACGGAGGGGGTTGTAAGGGGCACAAGGAAAGTCTCGTTGAGAGTAAACATACCCATCGCCTTGATGACCTTGGCATATGCTTGGTTGTCCACGATGATTTTCGCGAGTTCTGGGAAATGCCAACCATACCATTCCTATGTAACCAATAAGAAAGGCGACCAGGCAACAATTTGTACAACCAACTTTGACACGCATAGCATAGATGTTAATTTCCTTGTCGAGATCGTCTAGCAATGCTATAGCTTGTACGACCATAGTGTCGACTTTGTCAGGGGAGAATTTCAGCTTGAAGCTGAGGTATACCGTGAATATACTGATACAGACGAAGTTCGTCGGAGACATACCGCGATAATGAATGACTGAGACCCAAGCTCATAGTCGCCAAGTCTTTAGGATCCAACCCGTCCAGGAGCGCAGCTAATTGACTGCGTATTCCACGAAAGAGATCCATTGAACTGTCTGCGACGACATTGATCCCAAGCTTCTTATTGATAGAGCGAGCTGATAAAACATTAACACACGGCTGAGTACTTCGAATGACAAGAGTGTAATGGATAAAGTAGCGCACCAAGCTTCGCGTCAAAGACCGCTAGAGTGTCCTTTCCCTTCCCTTTTCCAATAATCTCATCTGACAAAAACTGTTTGAGACCTTTGCCAAGTTTTCCCTCCTGCAGAGCAGTAATATCCTCTACTGCCGTCGCAGTAGAAGTAAACCGATGCAAAGACTTGAGTTTGAGGCTAGTTTACAACGCCCGTGACGAGAAGATACAAGCGGTAGAGAAACAAAAAATCTGAGTTCGCTCTCGTTCCGGAAGCATATGGTACGCAGACATACAGTTTATTGGCTTTCTCCGGTGTCTCGAAATCCTGCCAAACATCGTCACTCGAGATTTTCGCCGAATCCGTGAGCTTGAAGAGACAGTAACCCAGAGACGTTTCGTAGAGAACGAGCATAATTCTCAAGCTCTTTCCGCAGACGAGTTAACGGAAATGAAGCCCGGTTGCTAGATTCTAGTCTACGAGGACGCTTGTGCGAAATATCCCAAACTTTTTGACGGATCAAGCGCCCAGGTCGGACTTCCCGTTTAGGTAGCCATACTTTCGTTCTCTCTCCACGTGACTCACACGTCCTTATCTCGAGACTCGAGTCTACGACCCTTTGGCTAATATTATTTTAATTTCAAGCTTATACTCCATACCATAAGGTACATGCAGAGCATAATGCTCTGCAGTAATCGAACGGGATCGCCGTTCCGCCTCGATCCCGGGGGTAAATAGCGAACATCAGTTTCCTAAGAAAAAGGATGGCTGCCTATCTCTGCGACTCGGAGTCTCGGACGGACCGCCGACGGGCGGAAAGTACTTGAGCGATTGGGACCTGAACGGAGAGTGAGACACATTCCAGTGACTCCCCATCTCGTTCACGAACATGTTGCTTGCCTCAGGAATATGGATTCTCTGTCTGTCAACAATAGGCCTCGCGGGGAACGTGCAACGCGTTCTACCCTTCAACGCGACGCGGTCCTCGTCAGCTGGAATTTCTCAAAAGATATCGCAGGTTGTGCCCGTGCCACGACAGTCGTCCTCGCTGTCTTCTTTGGGTTTCGAAGCGTACACTGTCTTGGATCTCCCCCAATTTCCGGCTCATCAAGTCAGGGTCAAGAAAAGCGCGTTCTGTGATCCCACTGTGAAGTGAGTAATATGATTCAGTTGAGGCCGTGTTCTCATCTAACGAGTCAACAAATGCACTAGCGTTTATACTGGTTATCTAGACGTTGACTATGGGGCGAAGCACATGTTCTTCTACTTTTTTGAGAGCAGGCGTGATCCAGCCAAAGGTGAGGGAGAATATGCATTTCCCCTCGCTTTTAGTAACACAACGGCTCTATTTGCAGACGATGTCATGATGTGGATCAATGGAGGTTAGTTATATCTATATATAAGAACGTTGTGAACCGACCTGTTATACGCATAGGACCTGGCTGTTCATCTGCTACGGGTTTACTGATGGAACTGGGTTTGCTTGACCGTGCTCTATCACAGAGGGAGCTATAGACTGATGGCACCAATAGGACCCTGCAGCATCGACATGGATGGATCTTCGCCAAATGGTACGCTGTGGAACCCCTACTCTTGGAACACGGAGGCGAACATTTTCTTCCTCGATCAACCGTATGCCACATTGCAATTTGATTGATGGCACGCCCTTAAACAAATACTTTCTGATAGTGTGGGCGTGGGCTTCTCGTATGCTGATTACGGAGAGACCATCGAGACTACAGAAGATGCGGCGAAGAACGTCCATGCGTTTATCTCGATCTTCTTCGAGACATTCCCTCAGTTCGCTGGACGGACTTTACATTTATCCGGTGAATCGTACGCGGTATGTGATCCTTAGCTTTCACTTCGACTCTGATTAGATACTCAACCTCAATACGATTTCACTCTCAGGGACGCTATCTTCCCGCTTTTGCTAGCTATCTCTATGACCAAAATACGATCGCAGTGGCAGAAGGGCGTGAACCTCTTAATCTACAGAGTGTTCTCATCGGTAATGGGATCACGGACATCTCGACGTCCGTGCTTTCTCCAGTTGTTAGGTGTAGCTGTTGGCTTATACTTGGATTAGCCTCTATCCCGGGCGATACGAAATTGAATGCGGAACTGCTGCTTTGGAAGTGCCATTCCAGACGATTAGTACGTGCGTACGCATGAAGATGGCGGTGCGTTTTCGCGTCTTCTTGGAGCAAATTCACGAAATGCTCAAATTTCTTGCAACACTTAACAGCTTCCCCGGTGTCAGGATGCAATGATGAAGAACTGCGTGGACCAATTTGATTCCATGGATTGCCGGGCTGCCGTCAATTTCTGCGATGCTGAGATGAGCACGGGATATTGGGATAGTGGTAAGTCCACCATGATAGTCGTATTAGACGATTGTTTATCCTGTATATCCTAGGACGAAATGTGTACGATATCTCCAAGGTAACGTTGTTCTCGTCGTTCAACATGTATACTAATAACAACGATCTCCTCAAGATGTGTGTGAGCGATTCGCTGTGCTACAATGAACAGATTGCGATCAAGAACTTCCTTAATCAACCGTCCATCCGCGAGCTCCTTGGCGTCGAGTCCCCCAGGAACTTTACCGGATGTGATCGAGATGTTGCAACGAATTTCAACTTACACATGGACAAGTGGGCCGTCCCTTCCCAATACTATGTTGCCAACCTCTTGGAACGCGGCATCCGCATGCTCATTTATGCGGGGACATACGATTGGCAATGCAATTGGGTCGCGAACAAATTATGGGTTGATAAGCTCGAATGGCTCGGACGAGATGCATACAGCGCGGAGGAGTGGCGCGACTGGATTGTCGACGGCAAGAAGGCGGGGGAAACGAAGAAAGCGGGGATGCTGACGTTTGCTACTGTCGTCGGAGCGGGACACATGATGAGTGTTCAACTTTGATCATGGCATCCGGCGGTGGTACTGATATCAGTGCCCTCTACGTCCCATTTGATAAACCTGCGGAAGCACAGGCAATGGTCTCGAGATGGCTGGCGCATCAAGATCTTTAGATCAACACCCCTCAAATTGGTGTAGTATGCATCAAAGTTGATCATAAAGGCTGTCAATATATGTGGTGCTAACCTGCCACCAGCTGATGGCATTCTGGAGATATATCTGATGCGCATGTTCGTTGTCCTAATCTTGGGCTGTGAAAACCACTGTGTGAATTTCCTGTCGACAAGGGTGTTGCCGAGTTATACGAATTGGTGACATTGCCAACAGATACCTATGCTTACAGGTTGGTTTGTGGACGTTCGAGCTCGAGAATGAGAATGAGCATCGGCGAAGGCGAAGATGTCGGTGTACGAGTCGAGCTGGCCAGGCACCTGACATGCGTTTCCATGGCAATGGCCCTGCACGATTTCGGGTCGGAACCCAGGATGGTGGTAACAGCTATCAGATATCCGTGTGCAGCTGCGGCGAGTTCTATACTTAAGACTCTGTAGCAATGGTCGTCATCACACCCTTCTTTCCTCTTCTCTCTTTCTCTCTTAGTGCTTCAGGTATGTGCGATATGTATTTCGACTGTGGATACTGTGTTGAACCACGCCAAATGTATCACCGCTCATAGTCACTATCTGGGCTGCCCGGTAGCGCCCCTGGACAACCTTCGTTCTTTTCCATCCAACTGGAGTTCCAGCAGGCTTTTATTTCACTGGTAGCAGCGACAAACAGCTCGCGATGCGTTCCCCGTTGTCGATCATTGCCGCTCTTGCGGTCCCTCTTTTGATTCATGGAGCCCCGGTAACGAAGCGGGTAGCAAACTCTACGGACGTGCTAGTGCTTCGTGAGTTCTTGAATGGCTCTGCTTGAGAAGTGCGTCTTGATCCCAAGTCGGTTCAGAGTTTGCTGGCGTGTTGGAGCAGCTTGAGAGCGAGTTTTATTCACAAGCGCTAGCCAAGTTTCAAAACGCCGACTTCACGGCTGCTGGTTTCTCGGATGCACAAGTTCCCATCCAGCAGTTCGAAGCTATACAGAGCGACGAAGATACACATCTTTCCGTCATAAACGTATGTGCTCGTGCTCGAAACGACTGCCCGGTGCATTCACACTTTTTGTATGCAGTCAACCTTACAGTCTCTCGGAGCAGAACTTATTTCGGGGTGTCAGTTCGATTTCTCTTCTGCACTCACCAATGTATCAACTATGGCAGCAACCGCTCGAGTTGTCGAGAACCTAGGAGTGTCAGCATACTTAGGAGCCGCTAGCATGATTTCCGATCCTGTGCTCCTCACCGCTGCTGCATCGATTATGTCTGTGGAGGCCCGCCATCAGACAGTCCTGAATGTGCTGAGCGATGCTACGTCCATCCCGCAAGCGTTTGATATTGCTTTGAGCCCCAGCGAGGTTCTGGCTGTTGCTGGTCCATTCATCTCTGGTTGTGATATTCCCATTACCGGTATGTCTCTTGACTCTGTGCCGTGGAATGTATTTCAAACACTCCCCCAGCAAACCCCACTCTGGACATCACCAATACAGCGCCTGCAGTGCCTGGCACAGCCCTATCCTTCGCCTCTACAGCCTTGAACAGTTCAACCGACGTAAGTTTCTGGCAGTTGGTTTTCCTACGACAACTCAGCATTCCTCTCTTCAGGGCCTATTCTGTCAAATGATAGTCGGAGGCGCAGCTTTCTCTGTCTCGCTTCCTTATAACAGCTGCGTCGTCCCTGAAGGCATCAACGGGCCCGTCGCGCTGTTCATCACTTCTGGCAACCAGCCCATTGATAATGACATCCGCGAACAGAACACTAATACGGTGATTGCAGGCCCTGCGATGCTCTTTGTCGACGCGGAGCCCGACCTGCTTGGGCAGCTTGCTGTCTCAGGGTCGGTGTCCGATAGCAGTACGTCCAGTGGGACGACTTCCAATAGCGGGACGACTTCTGTCAGCGGGACGACTTCTGTCAGCGGGACGTCACCTACGTCCAGCATCTCTAGTGTGTCCCCAACCTCTACGAGTACCTCCACTGCTACCACGAGTTCGGTCTCTAGTAGCTCTTCGACTGCAAGCGCTACCCCTACAGCTGTTACTGTGTCTTTGAGCCCTACCGAGACGACATCCGTCATGACTGGCACCTTCACCGAGACGATCTCGCCATCTCAGGCGAGCGCTATAATCTCCCAAGCCATGTCAATACAACTGGCGGACATATCTGGTACGAGTAGCGCCGCGCCAGCAGCAGCGACGGCAGCAGCAGGGTCCACGGACATCGTCGCGTTCCCCGGTGGCCCAAACACGTATGTTGGACCATCGGCAGATGGTACCATTGACGTTCTTGGCTGGTCGACGACTCCGGCTTCCTGAGCTCTTAACATTAGTGGAGTGCCAACTTCGTTGAGGCAAGTACATACAATGCAATGCATAGACTAAAGATGGACTTTTTAGCGACGAGGACTTTTCGCGTGCTGTTTGTGTATCGTTCGTGTTCTAGTACGGCTCTACGTACTCTTTTCTGCTTGTTACTATTCCTGCTGTCCAGTTGGACCTGTTCATATGGAAACTGATGAAGAGGAAGCGTGTATTGAGCATGGTGGTCGTTCAGAAGGAAAGCTCGTGTCTGATGGCACGTGGCTACCATGTAACCATGATCGATCTCAATTCCGAGGCCGGACGACTCCGAGTCCCAATTCCAAACGGTTGTGCTGAGCAGGACCTCTGACCTCGACTGCCACAAACGGAATGAACAGCCCGTCACCCGTAGATAGCTCATCGTCTTTCTTCAGTAACGTCCTCACGCCAGGTTCGTCTTTGCACCCAACCTTTCTTCTTGTGGTAGATGGTGCGTTTGGTGCACTGCTGGTCGTCTTGCTAGCTCTCGCAGCTGTTACGCGCGGAAATTTGCATTTCTTTGCGCTCATCTTGATTGAACTTGGTTTATGGGCAAGCGTGAAGTGGTGAGCCTACTCATGTGTGGGAAGTATGGATTCCTGACAGAAGAAATATCTATGCAGGTTTGTTCACGAGTTGCAGAATGTTCCAGCGCAGGAGGGACAAGCCGCGACTGCGGGCGGGAAGAAACAAGCATCAAGGCTAAAGGACGACTGAATACACTTATATAATTTACATGCGACTGTATACGGCGAATCATGCATGGTTCTCATCCATCCTCACCGCCTCCCGCGTTCACTCGTCTCATACCACCGCTTCGTTCGCCGAGAGCTTTCCTGTGCCAATACGAACACTTGAATTAATCCACCCCATAAAAGACGTTAGTCAGCGCATCACAGACGGTGAATGTCAGACGTACGCTCTCGCTCTGTTCCGTCTAGCCCTTCTCGAAATGCCATTGTTGCCTCATCGCTTCCAATTCCGCCTCCGCCAATTCCAGATGCAGCTGCGGCATGCACAGCAGCAAAGTGCTGTGCTTGGTCGATCACTTCCGGCAGCCGTGCTCGAAAACTCTGTAGGATTCCGATTGGGTGAGGTCTGAAGGAATGGTTCGGGGTACACTTGCCTTCACAAGCAAGTCTGAGACCTCCTGAGCCGGAGCGTCGTTCAATCTGGAAAAAAGTTACGCTGCTAGGCTCATGCATGGCGAGATAGACTCACAGCCGCATGATCATCCTGCCAAAACCATACCACAACCCACCTTGGCCAACCAGGCTAGAGAGGCGCACACTACGTGCTTCCGCATTGAGCGCATTACGCACGCGAGCGGAGAAGGGTGGTGGAATGGTGAAGTCTGCGTAATTGCTAGATGCTCATGGCGTGAGATGAGGCGTGTCTTGAATTTGGTCACTGCTCACGAGTAGATGAGGATGTACGCCATCCACATGGGAATTTGCGCCTTACTCAATGCTTTCATCTACATTCTCAAATGCGTTGGTGTCTCCGCCAATACGAGCTTATTGAGACGTACGTCGCGCTCGTTGCCGCCGTCAAGATGGCCCATGTCGGGAATGTCAATCTTGAAATTGCATTGAATCTTCTGATTTTCCGCGAGGATTGATTCGATGGAGTAATAGTCGTCCTCCATTGTCGTATAAATCAATGGACAACGTTGTTAAACACGCGAGACGCGTTCAGAACGCGGTAGCGCGTCGTTTCCCACGCTTGGTTGCCGCAATCTCGGATTCGGCGTGACGTTCCTTGCCACCTCTACCAACACTCTCAGTGACATAATGCTCAGGTCCGCCATTTGTCGCATTCCACTGTACCGCATCGCTGCCGCTCAAAGCCTCCGGTGCCATCTTACTATTCTCCATGTTTCGCGGAGTCCGAGCCATCCACAACGTGACTTGCGGCATGCAGAATTCTCGACAACACCTCGACGATGCGCCTCCGAGGAACCTAATGCTCAGGCCGTTCTTGAGACGCAGCAGAAGCTCGCACGAATATTACAGCAGAAGCCCGAACTTCAACAATTAGTGCTGGAACTCAAGGGCATCTTAGAGCAGGAAGGTGCGTCACGGAACCTAGGTGCACAGTGAGAGACGCTCTGAATATTTCTGCGCGTAGGTCTGGATCTCCAGGGGCAGACGATGCCCTCGAAACTTCAGTTGCTACGGCTGTTCATGAAACCAGAAGTAAGAGACGCGGCGACGAAGTTAACAGCAGCTTTCCAGGAGGCCGGTATAAACCCACAAGTGCGTCGTTTTGTGTGAGAGTATATGCGATGCGTGATTGAATTATCCCTCAGGAAATGATGGGACAGATGATGGCCATGCAGAAGTTCTTCGGTGATTTGAAGAAGTAATGTTGTCCGGCTGGTATTGATTCGCATGCGATGATAAACTGACTTGTTCATTGTTGTGCTACCTGAGGCGAATATGAGCCCAGACAGCAGCGTCAGTCAGTGCTATAAATGAAACGGTGCAGATAGGCTAGGATACCGTGTTGCATTCGATTGCCTTCTGACCCATCCACAAAACTTTGATTAAATTACAAAGGAACATAGTCTAGGGCTCCACAGTCAATTTGATGACTGGACCTCGAATATAGCGATGGCGTATGGATTCCACCTTCTCAACGTTTAATGACTTCGTAGCGGATAGATCGGTATGTATTCGAGAGCAAGTCAGCGGGCTGCCATCAGTTTCTAGATCAAAGAACTACATTATCATGAACAACGAGTTGCTTAAGTGGACATACAAGTCGTGCGCGTATGCCCAGGAACACTGCTAGGCCCTCGATGTGTACGTTCTTCTCTATGATGGACAACGTCATCCGTTCTGGGCGGCGTGCACCAGCGCTCGGAGTGAGCGGTTGTGCCATGAACGTTAATGCAAAATTTAGCACGATGTGGTTGAGGTCGTAAATACTCAGTGCAGTCAATGCTGGCATGCAGGTACGAATGGATGGCTGATGCTAAGGTTGCCAGACAATTGGATTTCTCTGATGACTTTGGTAATGATAGTGTGGTGCATAGGGTCGTTGACCTTTGCTTTGGAAGATCTTATGTATCGGGTGTTCCTCGAAGTGCAACCGGCCCCAGAAAGCCAATCAACTTGCAGCGAGCAGGATGGTCCTTAAGCAAAAATGTTGAAGGTGAGATTCGCAAAGTGCTCGAAGAAAGGAAAATGTGCTTGGTGAACTGCGGACTATGACAAAACATATCGGGCCGCCAACGACGATGCATGAATGCAACAGAAGGTAAATCTCCTGGATTAGAAGCTCCAGATAGAAAACTTCAAAAGATCTCCGATGGACACAGAGTGGCGAGTGTGTTGAGATAAAAATGCGCTTCGGACTTGAGGGGATAACAAGAGAACAAGGTAAGGCGGTAAATTGCCAATACTCAAAGTCGCGATGGCTGGCCTCATTGAAGTACTTTTTGCTTGTGAAGTGGTACTAGGGTCAGTTCGACATCGGAGTTATCCTGCAGGAAGTACGCGCACGACCATTCATGTTTTTGCACACCTTTGCTCTGCTCGTCTGAATATGAATGAGCGTGGTACTCGGCAAATTTGAATCTCTCACACAAGTGTGCACCGTCGTAGTAGGAATGTGCTGTCGTCATAAGCGTTGTCCCAATCGTCAAACTCGAATGGCGCATTAAGCGCTGATACCTATGGGCCATCCCGACGCAATCCCGCATAAGGAAGTCGCCCGCCGCACGCTCCAAGTCTGGCAAGCTGCTGTTCCTTTGGCTCCTGAGTGCACTCCTCATTGATCTCGCCTACCTTTAGCAGTCCTACATGGCAGACTCTGGGCCATCGACATCGACGCTACCACCTTCACTGGTTGAACCAGCACCTGAGCGGCCCTTGCCATCTACGCACTTCTACTCCGTGGAGTACCCTGGATATGTAAAGGCTACATCCGTTCCGCTCGCAATAGAACGTCTTGGAGGCCAGAGGAGTGTTGAAAACGCGCTCAAACGCGCCGCGACCAAGTCCGAATCCGTTCTCGAACTGCGCCTGCACTCAGGCAATCCCTTTGCGCATCCTATTGCAGGCGATGTGGTTTCGACAAATAATATCCTGCTCAAGGTCGTGAAGCGTAAAAGAAAGAAGCAGGGAGTGTCGTCCTCGGAGGGTGGTGTGGTAGGTGAATATACAGTAGAGGCAACTGGGACCATTCCCAGAACGGCGCGATTCAGAAGTGGGTCTTTCATGTGTTTTGAGTGAAGTGAATTCGTATGAACATGTACAGGAAGGTATGGCAGACTTCCAGTACCAGCCCGACATGGACGATCCTATAACAGATCTCCGCCTCGCCATGCAGTCTATGAACGGTGCGTCATATTACTATTCACGCCGTTGCCAGACCCAAATTTTGGTTTGCAGTGGAGGGTATCATGAATTTCAGAATTCCGCAGGAGAAAGAGGACTATTATGTCCCCAAAGACCCTTCGGCAATGGACATTGACCCTGATCTCAATGCAGCGGGCATCAGTGATCCCCCTGGCTCTACCCTGAAGAGCAACCTACGCCTCTTCCCGCCCCCTTTATTCAGTCGCCAAGTAATCCCTCAAAACTACAAGTATGCTTGCTCTCGCGAATATTGCATATTACTCTACCTACTCACATCGAGTCCAATAGCTTTAAGGCCAATCCTGCGTCGGTTGTTACCACCTATGTAGACGAGGAAACTGGCGAGGAGAAGAAGCGGCTAGTTAATAGAATGAGATGGAAGGGATATGGTCCCGTCTCAATCACCTATGCAGAGAAGACCGTATGTCTCCACTCGTTTGTCAAGTGCGTAAACTGACCTCGAGAAGGTTCCAGACAAACCGTTCGCGTCAGTAGAGGAGCAGCGCGATAAAACTAATCAAGCATTGCTGAAACGATTGCAGGAGGTAGTCATTTTTGAAACGTGGCCTTTTATACTTGTAATTGACATCTTCATCTGTTTGCAGCTGTTCCAGGAGCGCCCTATCTGGACCAGAGCCGCAATTTTCAATCAGTTTTCACCGTTTGAAATGCGTGAGATTATCAAGTTGGATCAGTGTCACTTGAGTGAATGGAACCATCACTGACTTTTGCCTCTCGACACAGCTCCAAAGTCCTCCTGCCACTAGTTTCGTATGTCTTCCAAGATGGACCTTGGCGCGACACGCAAATCCGCCTTGGTTACGACCCGCGGGAGGACCGTCGGGCACGTTTGTGAATAGCTATATGCTGCACTAGCTCGCCGCTCCTGACATTGTCATCGGCTCAGTTTCCAGAGATTGTACTTTCGGAACACCAGTCATCCCATCGTCCGGCCTTCCGTTGTCAGTAAACGACAAGAAGGCCGGACGGAGACCGCCATGAACCGCGTTATTGACGCACAGGGAAGAGAGGAGGACAAGAGGTATTCTTGCATTTCGGAAATATATGTAGATACTCACAGCATATCTTCACAAGGTCGCATATCTTTGATGGACTCACTGTCAAAAAAGAGACTGCCGCGTTCCAATTATGCGATATTCACGACCCGATGCTTAAGGAGATGATCGAAGACGAAGACGATCTCCGAGAGACGTGTAACGTAAGCGTCATTGCCAGCTTTGATTTGCACACTTTATGAAGGAAGCGTTTACTTTCTTGCAGGAGCGCGACGGTTGGTACTCGACCCACGCATTTGAGCGGATAAAGACGGTACTCAGACACAAATTCTTCTCACTCCTTGGTGGACACATTGCCACGCGCGAAGAATGCGAGGCACTGCTTGTTCCGCAGGAAGGCACCAACAAACTCCCGCCTGCCCCGAGGCATCGCCTAAGACCTGGCAAGCACAACATGGCAAAAGGCGCGTTGCGTCCGGAAGATGCTGCGGTAAGTCTCGTCAATGGGCATGATCTCTGATCGCTTTACTGACGCCTTTATCGCAATCAGGCTCAGAGACTGGTAGCGGCGCTGCAATTGCAACAGAAGAACGCGAGCGAGAATCGATCTCAGGAGCAACGGTGACAGGCTGGCTTGTGTCGCTCCCCGCTGTCGAATATCACCGAAATGTAGCGATAGGATCCAATTGTCATGATCCCTGTACTTTGCAACCAGATCAAACAAGGCCGGCATCGAGTGTTTTTGGGCTTTTCATTTCTGGAGAGCAGTCCTAAGCATACCGCGGTGCATATATGCATGGTGAAGACAACGATGGTTTACATGACGGTATGCCGTGCCCACGAGCAGTCTGGTCCGCTCCGACATCTCAACGCCCCCTGGATCGCGCGCACGGTGAAAGACGGTTGCTGCAGATGGCAACATCACGATTCTGCCTTTGCCTCCTTTCGCGCTTGTCGCTACGGAGGGAAGTTAGCCAGGCGAAACCAGTATATGGCATGGATAGGACGCACTGAACCGATCAGCGCATACTTTGCGTTGCGGCGGAACTGCGAGCAGAGGTTTGCGAGAAGAGCTTTTGAAGGTGCGAGATCAACATACCTTGGGGTCAACCTGGAGAACCAAAAGTTCATGAGTACCGCGTACGAGTAACCGTCGAGAAACCAGGAACGTACACCCTTCATGGACCGTGTCCTGTGGCTCTTGGGGTTCTTGATACCATTGCGGTGAGCCTTGCGGGTTTGGTTGTGGTTGGTATGGCTGGACAGAGAAAAATCGGGCCGTCAGTGGGGATTTTTGCGCACAGCAGCCGAGTTGTAAGACGTACTTCTTAGATTTGGCCATGGCGTCGGATGTGTCTTGAGGATGGGCTACTTACCGCGGTGGCGAGCTCACTGCGTCGCCAGCCTGGGAATGTGCGAGGGCGGGTGGCTGAAGAACTGTGCAGTTGCATGATGACGGCAGATGCCGAGGCCGGCGCGGCGAACCGGACACGACCGGTCCAGCTGCTCAATATCGGGCTGCGGATCTCGGCGGGAGGGTCGGCCGAACGCAGGCAAGATGGGCCGCCACATTCAATTTCCCCGCGCACCTCCTCTCGAGTCATTCCCGAGTCATTCCCCTCCGCTGACTCACTCCAACTCCATCTCTACTCGACGTTCTGCCCTTTGTCTCAAGAGACAGACAATCCAACATGCCTGCACCCGTTCAGCAACCTCGGACCCTATACGACAAGATCTGGGACGATCACGTAGTGTGCGCGCTCATTGCTCTGAACAATACATTCAGGATAACACTGACAGGTCAACGATCATAGCGATGTTCAGGATGACGGGCTAGCTCTGATCTATATAGATAGGTATGCGCCGAACGCAGTGGCTTTAACACGTCTAATTTCGCGCTACAGGCACTTGGTGCACGAGGTAACCAGCCCTCAAGCATTCGAGGGATTGTACGTCCCGTTTATTGCCTCGCGATGTCTCGCGTACTGACAGCATGACCAGACGCAACGCGGGCCGCGGCGTTCGTCGCCCCGACTGCACTCTCGCGACCGTGGATCACAATATCCCGTGAGTGCTTCATGAAGTACGCGTCGACGGGGGGCTGACCCATATTCAGCACTGTTTCCCGCAAAAACTTTACCTCGGTAGATTCATTCATTGAGCAGCCGGATTCGAGGGCGCAATGTCAAGCACTAGAAGAGAATGTTAAAGAGTTCGGTTTGACATACTTTGGAATGACCGACAGACGACAAGGTGGGACCTACGATTATTGATCATGAATACCTCTTACCCTAGTTCTTGTTAGGAATTGTACACGTTATTGGGCCTGAACAAGGTTTCACTGTATGTTAAGACAGTTTCGTGCGGAAGACACCTCAGCTTAGTAATTTCGCAGCTTCCTGGAATCACTTGCGTGTGCGGTGACTCCCATACTTCGAGTATGTCGGGTCAGTTATCACAGATACTTTCTGCTGAGATCTGTCTTAGCACATGGAGCGTTCGGCTCTCTAGCATTCGGCATTGGAACTTCGGAAGTCGAGCACGTTCTGGCCACCCAGACACTGCTCCAAAAGAAGGGCAAAAACATGCGAATCAGCGTGGAGGGCACTCTACTCGAGGGTGTCACGTCCAAAGACGTGATCCTGCATATAATCGGTGTCATCGGAACAGCAGGTGGCACAGGCTGCGTTGTTGAGTACGCCGGGAGCGTTATTCGCGGGTTCAGCATGGAGGCCAGGATGAGCATGTGCAACATGAGTATCGAGGGGGGTGCTCGCGCAGGCATGATTGCACCAGATGAGGTGACGTTCAACTACCTACGCGGCCGGCCCCTCACGCCAAAGGGCGAGGCATGGGACCGTGCCGAGGCGTACTGGCGCACCCTCCACTCTGACGAGGGCGCGAAGTTCGACATTGAGGTGAACATCCGTGCCGAGGACATTCTCCCGACGGTCACCTGGGGCACCTCGCCGCAGGACGTCGTCGCGATCACGGGTGCAGTGCCAGACCCAGCCAAATTCGCAGATCAGAAAAAGCGCGAGGCCGTCGAGCGGTCGCTGAAATATATGGGCCTTACGCCGAACACGCCGATGCAGGATATCAAGATCGATAAGGTATTCATTGGGTCGTGCACAAACAGCCGCATCGAAGACTTGCGCTCTGCAGCACGGGTCGTCCTTGCAGCAGGTCCGGAAGCCAAGGTTGCCGAGGGTGTCGTCGCAATGGTTGTGCCTGGTTCGGGGCTGGTGAAGCAACACGCAGAGGCCGAAGGCCTTGACGCTGTCTTCAAGCGCGCAGGTTTTGACTGGCGAGAGGCAGGTTGTTCGATGTGCCTGGGGATGAACCCGGACAAGCTCGAGCCAGAGGAGCGGTGTGCGAGTACGAGTAACCGTAACTTCGAAGGTCGTCAGGGCCCTCGTGGCCGCACGCACTTAGTCAGCCCCGCGATGGCAGCGGCAGCAGCTATGACAGGCAAGCTGACAGACGTGCGCAAGTACCTTGTTGCGGGAACGGAGTCGGGTCCCAAGCTGAAGCTCGCAAATGCCCTGGAATTTTTGACGGACGCTGTGCTTGCGTCGCCGGAGCCCGAGGCACCTGCTAAGACTGCGCAGTCCACGTCCGACAAGCCCCTTCCTGCGGCGGAGGCGCCCTCAAGTGTTGCCCCGTTGAAGATCGTGAAGGGCATTGTCACGCCGCTGCATATCGAGAACGTCGACACGGATATGATCATTCCCTCGAAGTTCTTGAAGACGCTCAAGCGTACTGGCCTCGCAAATGCATTGTTCTACCCCCTGCGGTGGCACCCACAGACTGGCGAGAAGACTGACTTCATCCTCAACCGGGAGCCGTACACGCGATCGAAGATCCTCGTGTGCGACGGCCCGAATTTTGGCTGCGGCAGTTCGCGTGAGCACGCACCCTGGGCTTTGTGAGTCACGGTCAGAATCTGTCAGGTAATTGATCACTCACCGGCTTGTATCATGGCAGGAAGGACTTTGGTATCCTGGTCGTGATCGCGCCGAGCTTCGGAGATATCTTCCGCAACAACTGCATGCAGAACGGCATGCTGCCGATCGTGCTCTCAGAGGCTGAGTGTCGTGCGCTGGCAGAGGACGCTGAAGCAAGACAGGAGCTCGAGGTCGATCTCGAGAAGCAGGAGATTCGACGCGCGGGCGGGAAGCCCACGGTTGCCTTCACCGTAGACCCGTTCCGCCGGCACTGCTTGCTAAATGGCTTGGACGATATTGCGCTGACGCTGCAGAAGGTGGGTGGTATCGAGGAGTTTGAGAAGCGGAGGAGCGAGAACTGGCCGTGGTTGGACGGATTTGGATACAAGGGAACGAAAATTCCGGTCGCTATCGAGCGGAAAGTCAAGCAGATGGAGTGGTAAGCGTCTGCCCGTGCAGCATTCGCGCCTTCCATTCAGATGTGGTTGTTGGCGGTCTGTACGTCGCGTCGACTTGTGTACTTTGTATATTGCGAGATGTTGTGTAGCGCTTATGGAAACGATTACTATCGGCAGTGATATTGATTGGTGTTGATCAAAGCGCAACCAGGGTCCGCGCATCTCCCTTCGACGTCACTTGCCAAGGGTAGGGAGTCACAAGCATTTGCCCTCTTCCTCTTCCTTCTCTTTCTCTATTTCTTTCTCCTTCTTCCAATTTACTCAGTATTAATCATTGAGGTCTTGACATCCGAGTCTTAGCCCGACGAGGTAGGCATCAATAGGGTACAGCTCGGAAGCACAGCAAAGGCCCTCTTGTGATGGTTGATGGTAAAGGCCGGGCTCGAGAGCTGAGCAACGAGTGACGACCGCGTTGGGGCGCGAGAACACGTGAGCGTGTAGGCGAGGGCGGCGAAGTGTGGACGGCGTCGACGACCATGCCGGGCGCTGTTGCGAGCCTGACGACCTGAGCGGTGCAGCACAACGAATGCAGCTTTCCGTCTTTCCCTCTCCCTGCTCGACATGCTGAGTGTCGGCGACGACCCCAGAGCTCAGTCGCGCGTGCACCGACCGCTCTCTTCCGAAGACAGTGATTGCGGAACTGAGACCGCATCCGCAGGCACGTCCCGCTTCCCGTGTCTTCGCCCGCTCTGTTATCTCACAGACTCCGCCTCTTTTCCTCAGCGCATCATCTACGCCCAAAGGTCGTCCGCCGCGACACCGACAACATACTCTCCTATTACCAGTCTGAACATGCCGGGCGTGCCTACTTGGCCTCCGATGCTGGTAGTCCTCCATCAATCATGAGAACAGCATCGTCCACCTCAAACTCGTCCGAGTACTCTTCAGAGTCTCCTGATGCCATTGCTGAGAGCCGACCGTATGCGCCAGCCACCGACTCAGGGGTCGCGGGCCACACCAGACGGCCTAGTGTGCCCTCCGAGGGCGGTGCGGACAGACGCCGTGTTGCGATTGTTGAGTTGGATTCAGCCCTCCCTCAATCACTGACTCGCAAAGGGAGCGAAAACAAGAGGCCGCCTACCATCGAGAGCGGCTCTGCATCGCTGGGCTCGACCATTTTGGCTAGACGGGGTCTGCATGTCGAGGGCCTTGCGCTGGTAGCACCTCCCGACGCTTCCCCGAGAACATATACAAATCTGACACCTCCGTCCACTGCGCCTCTCACTGACCGCACTGTGCCCAACGTGCAAGCACAGTCTGCCGCACACCAGCGTTCGATGTCCGAGGCAGTCGTGGCAGCAGACTCCGCAAAGCCGCGGCACCAGCACAAGTCATCGAGGGATGTCGGGATTGTGGGGGTGACGAGGGTGCCATCAGTGTCGAAGCGAGGGGGGCGGGAAGAGGGTACGACGCTGAACGTTCCCACCTTTCAGTCCGCCATCGATCCACGGTCGCCGTCGGCAAGCAGGACCCCTGGCGCCGCCCAAGCGAGCTATGCAACTCAGCCACAGACCGCCGCATCAACCACCCTCCGCTCTCCAAATCCAGATGGTCGCGACCACAAGGTCGTAACGCCTGCAATTGGCGAGTCCAAGGATATCTCTCAGCCAGTTGTTGGCCCCGTAGTCGTAGGCATTTCCTCAAACCTCATGCGACGAGACACCCCTCGCGACGCCTCTCACATAGCAACCTCCAGCGTGTCTAGTCCTGGGGACGTCTTTGCCTCCAGGCAAGCTCCATATGATCACCATTCCCGTTCATCACGCACAGAAACCCCATTTCGGTACTATGATCCCGAGTTGCATGCTACTGCTGGCCCTCTTCCTCCACCGCCCGCATTCGACCCAATCGTCCGTGTTACGTCCGCTACTCCCGCTCCACCGCGTCCTCCTCGAGCATTCGGTCATGTTCCACCCGCCGGCCCTAGACAAGATATACATGCCCTCCGAGATGCGCTACAGCTGCCAAAATCTGTCTCCGCTGCGTTGGCTTCAATGCCACCTCCGATGTCCCCCAAGCGCTCGGTGCCCACTCTTTCTAGAGACTCGTCGCGCACCCGAGAGGAAATACACGACGACGCTGGGTGAGCAGCTTTTTGTGATACCAATGGCCATCTAACGTTATGGCTTGCTAGACCATCGCGATCACTGTCGAAAAAGTCTATGCACGTCAGGGAAGGCGCGCATCCTCCGTCGGCCGTAATCGGCTCCCCTACGCTCGCATCCGACGAGTCTGTCATGCTTCGTGGTCGAGACAAGGATTCACGGACACCTGTGTCCGCTGACGATGGTTCAGCCTCGTTGGCGAGAAGCGCTTCGCCCAACGAGGAGAGCACGTCTAGCGAGACTGGTGGCGTATCATCTCCTCCCACCGACCACTCTCACTCTCTCCATGCGGTAAGGTCGGCAATAGACTTACGACGAGAAAATAGCTGGGTCAGCCTCCGGCAGGAGGAGGTTAGTCGTGAAGTTGCACCTGACCGGGCCTCATATCTCTCCGCGTCAAAATCGCCCGCGTCCTCAGTGTCTGCGCTGTCGCCTACACCGCCTCCAAAAAGCATTCGAGGCTCGCCCACGAATGAGCAACCACTGCCATCAGTGCACCCTTACGCATCAGGTTCGGGCTCGGGTTCTGGATCGAATACGAGCACCAACCCCTTCAGAGGCGCCCTTACGAACCTCAAGCGGTTTTCGGCGTTGCCGCGAACTCCATCTTTCACATCATCTGCTGCGAAGAATCCCTCTCCACCCTCTACGCGACATTCACGAACGCCGTCACCGCAGATTGTAGTCCCCCCACCGCGAAGACCACGTCCACCACGAGAAATATCTTCTTGGCCAGACGCAATGGAATTCAAAGATATTGTTGCCCGCAAGAATCCCCTTGCGCGTTCGATTGGATATGCGGAGCGAATCAACGAGCTGGTCACATATGATTGTGGGTTGGCGGATTGGGTGCAGATGCAGCGGCGACAGGGTATGTAGGGCGTGATTCGCATGTTAGCAAAACGAATTGACAACCCCGTTGTAATTGACAGCGACTTCGAGAGCGCGGTCGAGCGCAGTGAAGCTGACCGTGACACCAGCAACGCCGTCTGGTAAACCGCACGCGCCACAGCCCCGTCACGCGTCTCGCGGGTCGAATGCCTCCGAGCAGACATTCCCCACGCGGCCCGACGCATACAGCGCGACAGATCTGTCGACACGGCCCATCGACGTCATCCCAAATACCCCTCCCCCGTCGCTCCCTTATCCATCGTTGGCCCAGGCGAGAAGCCCGGCGCGCTCATCAACGCTGTTGATGACCTCGTCGCGGTCGCTTTTGCCCCTCTCCGGGAACAAGAACTCCGGGGGTGGTTTCTTCTCGTCCATCGGCAGGAAGACGAGCACGAAGAAGGATCGCTCGCCGGTGTCGCCGTCTCGCGTACTATCCAAGCGCAATGCCACGACGAGCACGACGACCCGCCCCGCTGTGCTGCAGGCCGCCACGGCGCCGACAGTCCCGGGGGGTCCACGCGCGGTGCCCGGACGGATACAGCGCGCGCAGACGTTCTCCGCGTCTGCCAGCCCGTCCCCGAAGGAGCCCTCGCCGCCGCCCCCCGCGCCGAGCGCGCCGCCACCGGGCCGCCAGAGTGCTGCTGGGCGCCGACCGTCCCTCTTTGCCCGCGCGCGAGGGCAGGGCGCCCCGCCGCAGGTGCAGCCACAGGCGCGCACGTCGCACACTGCTCGGCCACCTGGCCCCCCGGATCCCGACTTTGAGCGGCAGGTAGACAAGCTTGCTGATCTGCTGCCGCACGCGGAGAGGGGTGTCCTCGCGGGCTACCTGCGCCGCGCGGGGCAGGACATCCTCGCCATCGGGCAGTATCTCGACGACGAGAAGAACGGTGCGGTGCGGCGCTACTAGGGGTTTTATTCGTCCATCCAGCCATTACTCGTCCATTGTTCGCTCGTTTGTTCGTTCATTTGCCTTATGCTTCTTCATTGCTCTACGGTCGGATTGCGCCAATCCTGAATATTGAATATTGAATACTGAATACTGAATACTGAATACTGGTGCCGCGGACACGAGTTCAAGCAAGCTTGGGAGTATACATTACGGTTGTATCTATACCCTTCTCATTTGTACCATTACATTTCAAGCTGACGTACAGAATACGGATACATACTACAATTATAGCGTCTCTATTCATCGCGTAATGGATCGGAGGCCGGTTCAGCCTGAGGTCAGAGCGGGTCTGAAGCCACCGCCGTTGCGTCTGGGCGTCGGCGGTGCGAAAACTATGCATATTGACAGCTGAAAGCGTTCGGTGTGACACGAGGGTAGGGGGTCTCACCTCGTTGTTGGGGTCTGCCCATGCGGGCTTGGGCAGGCCATGCATTATTATTCGCGGGTCGAGCCGACTGTCGAACATTGGCGGCTCCTATGAGATTTTCCACTTCTCCAACGCTATCCGTCCGGTCGGACTGCGTCGTGTGCGATCTGAAGGACCGCTCGACGCCGGTGTTGAAGGGCTGGCGCTGGGGGTTGTGGCGGGGCTGCGCAGACGCAGGTTGGCGCCATGAGGTTCCGGGCTGCATCGCAGTGCGGTTTACGATTGGGGTACGTTGGATCTGATACGTGCTGTGAAAAGGGATTTGAAGTCGGCTAGGTGTAGACAGATACAGACCCCGTGCGCCTCCATGTCTCCTACAACAGCCCCTACATTCACCGCTCCGCCTACGGTCGCGCCGAACGCCATACCGGATTTCAGCTTATTAGACTGCTCGTTGAAGATGGGTCTTTCTCCATGAGGGTTCTCGTTCCCTGATAACGGAATTGCACCTTCGCCACTGCCGACGAGGTTCGGTGCTAGCAAAGCTTTCCTTTTGATTTTGTCATATTGTGTCTAGTGTCGGATGGGCCAATCATTTGATGGAGACAAGGATCTCTGATGTTTTGACATACCTTGAGTTTCTGGTACTCCTTGTCGCGCTCCTTGAGCGAGTCCTGCAGTCCTGCAGATTTACGGCGCTCTAGTTCCAAGTCCCGCTCCATTTCTGTCAAAAGTATCCTGCAAGAATAATGAATGTAATTTGAGAATGATTTTACCTGCGAATTTGTTATTGAGCAAACTGATTTCTCCGTTCGCTTCAGAGATCAACCGATCAACAGTGCGCTACTCGTAATGGCCTCAGCTTACTCAACCTTCTCTGATTACGTTTTCTAGCTGCTTTTGTAGCTGGGCATTTTTCTCGTTGACATTGCGATAGAGTGCATGTTGGAAGGTACTGTCCAGTAAATTAGGCTGCACAGCGGTCGTAGATTCAATCGAGATAGTCACTGTTCTTGATGAATCTGATACTGCCAAAAAGACATTGCTCTGAAGAGGGTTCACCAATACGAATACAACACTGGTGAGCTACATAGCAGCCTCGCACCTGCTACAAATTTCCAGAACGATGGTTGGGTTCAATCCAGATAGTACTGACTTGAATTACACCATCAACACGCGCAAACGATGCATATATGCGCATCGACGTACAGTTTTATAGTCGTTGGACGGATGCAGCGAACACACCTGTCGTGCATTGAACATCGTGCACACGAAGGTAAATCTCTCGACATACGACAACATCGTCACTGTATATGATTATATCTTTAAATGAGAGTTTCAAAAAGGCTGTGAGCACTCACGGCTCCGTTAATGATGTTTCGCAAGCTGTGTAACGCTGGAACATTATTAACCAAGACATCGGGATTCTTCTTACCTGGACATAGTCTTGAGGCATTGAAGAGTTCATTCGCGCAGTCAACTGTAGGTAGAGTGATAATTGTTTTTAAAAAAGGACGCGCAGCGGCTCTTAAAGGGATAAGCCTCACCACAGAATATATGAGAGCCTAGACAATCCCGAATGGCAACGAGATCAGTCACGGAACGCCTGGAAAATGAGTAACGCACAAGTGGTCTACCAGAATATCTTTCATATTCAAACGGTTTAACAGCCGAAGATAACTTACTACAACCGCCTTCTCCGTCAACGCTCTTCTGCACGTTAGCCTGTTGCATTTGAGATTATCCATTGTATAGCGATTGCTTATTTTAGTCGTCGAGAATGAACACAAGCGAGGCACGAGTTTGAAGTTCGAAAGGATCCGTTCTGAGACCACCACACACGTTCTGGGACCACCACAAGCAGACTCATGGAGCCAAGTCCACCGACGCGTCGCGCCGCGGTCACGTGGAAGACATGCACCACCATCAGCTTGTGGGGACCCGTGGGGCCCCCACAAGCTGATGGTGGTGCATGTCGTACAAATGGCAACAATGTTCATCTTTTCCAACACGACCGGTGGATCTAAACAGAACAGCGTCTCGCAACGATCGCTGTTACACATCATCAAGCACTACATCATGCGTCTGTTTGAATTCGACGTCCACTACGGAGCTCGACGCAGATGAATGACGGGAATGAGTAGGAACAAAGTTGTCATGGGCTTGAACTGCACGGAATAGCTCGTCCCATAGGCACCCTTCCGAATCGAGCAGAACTGGGAGTTCTAATCCATCAACTGGAGGGCTCCAAGCAAAAACCAGCCCATGCGAGCCAGGAACATTGCACGTCATATGATAGCGCTTGAGTAGGATCTCAGCCAGTCGAGTACAACACCAGCAACACTTCTTGTTGACAGCAATGTGACTTTCAGTTGCAGTCTGAAATGATAGTCAAAATCAGTGTTGAGCCATGCTAAATTTAAACCCACTTGCTGGAAAATGCTCGTTCAGTGCAGCAAGATCACCAGTGCGTTCGAGCAGCATCAAGCCTATGAGCGTAGCTTCAGCGTGAATGGTGCCCGAAAATGCATCAGGACATTGTGTCTTTAGGATAGGCACGTAAAGGTCTGCAGTAGGCCAACGACGAACAAATTCATCGATGATGACTTGTTTCGGCTCGATATCCGACTCGCATGCAGGGACCTCACCACACTGACGCGAAGCTGCCCGCGCAAAAGATCGACCGACCGCCGAGAGAAGAGGTGCATTGCCGCTGCGTGCGATGCCACAACCAACTTCAGGTGCCTAAAAACCAATTGTCCCATATTCTCATTGGCAAAGGGCCGCATTTCTTGTGACTCGTCGTCTCCCCCTGACGTTTTTCTTTCACCATCCGCACTAGCGGCTTCAGCTTCGCACCGTCAGCAAGCAGACGGTCGCACGTATGTTCATAACTCACCTTTCTTGCGTCTTATATATTCTTCAAGCGTGTCTCCCAAGGAAGAGTTGACGAGAAGACGCTTTACTATACCCTGCTTCCACAACACATAACCGCACAAATCGTAGCAATGGGCATGTAATGTTCTTTCCAACGCGGCAGTCTCCGCCGTATCCCCCTTTCCACGCGCGACAGACAAGTGTTCAACTGCAACTTCCAGCCGTCGCAAAAGAGCGGCGAGATACCAAGCCCAGGTCTTCAGTGTGACGCTGGAAAACTCCCATTCCAAACCGGTATCAGTTGTGCCACAAGACGGGATGGGGAAGATATCAAATGGAGGTTTGAGAGGAGAATCCAGCAAGAAGGAAGAGGCTTCGACCCATCGAGGTTGTACTGTGTCCATAGTAGACGGTGACCATTGGAGGATAGCATCAGAGAGTCTTGCTTTCCAGATCCTCTGGGGTAAACGAATACGGGATTGCAGTTTGCCATAGGATCGCCGAATGATAAATAGGCAGAGATCGCGAAACTTGTCGTCCGCGTTCGAGGCATAGGGATCAAATGTTTCCAAAGCGGCCCAAACATCCCTGAGATAGTCTTTCAGACTACTTGCACTGTCAGTACTGACAAAGTCGCACGTTTAGCGTACGAGTATATATATATATATCCAGTGGTTTATGACGCACCTCGAGGTCACTTCGTGTTCCAGTGGCGGCAAGTACTTTCTTAGCATCCGCATCGTACTTGCCGCCACAGGTGAGCAGAGTAATGAAATGACGAAGAAAAGGTGGGGCATCATAGGGCGATTTTGTGGCTCGTGTCACAAGCCCAACTCATGTTCTCCAATGTGGTCGAAAGGGTGCGTATACGTCGACCGACAGAAGCAGAATCTTGAGTGAGAGTGGATTGCATGATTGAGCTGAGAGGAACGCAGTAATCTGAATATCTGAAGGTTGGAAACCCCGCCTGGGCTCGTTGATCTACGTGCACGTCATCTCCTCCCTGAGAGAAATCGCACTCTGCACTTGGCTGTGGCGCTTGTTCCTCATGTCACGGTGGAAAAAAAGGAAAAACAACACTGCAGGTTCCGAGGCATAAAACACGCTTACATTCACGCAAGTATCAAGCTGTCCTGGTTGCCTGAAGTGCCTCTCCAAGTTATGCTCATAGATGATTGCAGAGTGTTTGTTCAACACTTGCAAATTGTAGGGGTGATTGAATTCAATCTGTGATTCCAGCCTGCCTACAAGTATGTCACATATATGAATAAGTACCTCCTCTTTTTTCACATGAGACTAGCCTTACCTTTGCTTTGAACCGAATCTCCCCTTCAAGTCATTTGGAACTGGCAACAGTGACAAAGTCCAGTTACCAAACGTCCATTCTAAAGATGTCCCACAGGCAAGGTATTACATCATTCTCTGTGTGTGTATAGTAGAACTGATATACCAAAGTAGAAACGCAATAAATGTTCTCCTAGAATAAATATCGTCTGCGATACAAAGCAATATAACAACACAGCATGTACAACAAAGATCACAAACTTTATAGTTTTCTAAGGTCTCCAAATAGGCTGCCGTGCCGGAGTGCTGAGCATAGCAGTTATGCCGGGTCGTGATACTCTTGATGGTGTTTCAGGGCGTGGGGATTCCCGATCCACTCGCCTGAGAAACTGCAAGGGTGTGAGAGGAGAGCCAGGCGATGAGGCGGTCTTGATAGATTTTGGACTTGTACCATTAGGAGTCGATAAAGCAAAAGAAGGGATATATGGGCTTTTTGGCTCAGGCGTCCTAGGAGGATTCAAAGACAGGCTTTCGGCCGCTTGGGAAAGCGTGGCGGAACTAATCCATTTTTCTTCGCGTGAGCCTAGCCTTGGAGAATCTGGGAGTATCCGAAAAGAGTCAGCAAAATGGTCTTTGATAAATCTGCCGTCAATGAAGTCAGCAATTGCTCGAAGACGTCAACCAGTGAGCTTACTTTGAAAGTTCTGACCAACCTCCTCCAACGCGTACCATGACGGTTTGTGAACGTAGAATACGGCAAAAACATAACTTAGGATCTTGGTCTCCTATCCAATATTTGCCGCTCTGATCCTTCCACGTATCCGCCACATGTTCAACATTGATGTTCACGGGTAACTTATTGACAACATCACCAACTGCGACATCCAACTTGTTCTTCGGATTCGCAATATAAGGCTTCCTCACAGAGGGACCAGGTCTAGTGCGTGGTGGCGATTTAGTGATGGTAGGAAACGACTGTCGTGGCGCACGCGCCCAAGATGAGCGGTTAGTAGACGACTGGGATAAGTTTGAGCGAGAAATAGATATTGAAGAGGCATCCGACAGGGCAGGGGAAGCGGTTCGCGGCGTGTGCAAAGGCGTGTGCAATGCATGACCTGTCTGCGCTCGCGGACGGGATGGAGTGAGATGTGGTTGCCGAAGAGGTGATTTCACGGATGTGGTCGATGATACACTACTGGTCCGCTGGCGGGATGAGAATGTGGAACCATGCAATGTGGTGGAAGAAGACATTGGACCGGAGACAGACCGACCGGAAGAGGCTATAGAAGCTTTGCTAGGTGTCCTAGTATGACCGACAGACGAACCAGAGGCCGAACGCCTAGCGTTCAAAGCGGGAGGCGCAAGGAAACGACCATCTGCAGACCCAACCGAAAGCTTTGAGTAGCCTGCAGCCTTCTTCCTTTTTGCCGAGGCTTGTGAGCTAGACACTGATGCTCTACTACTTCTACCGGAACTCATGACACTACCTGGCCTAGACTTGGCACCATTGACGCGATCCATACCCATGGCCTCTAACTCACTCCATGTTTGCGTGATACGTTCACGTTCGGGCGTGGTCCTCGGATCGTCCGCAACGATATAATAACGCGATGCCATTGTCCCGATGACATTCCTAGTGAATGTCAGGCGCGCGGACAACTGTTCTTCTGGAGTCAGGGACGCGTCGCTGACATGTGGTGCAGCCAAAGCACTAAGAGGTGGTGAGGGATAGCTATCAACGTGCTCTAGAAGGTCGCTAAGAGCATCATCACATTGACGCAGAGAAACGGAGAAATCAGCCAGATTATGAACATTCTGCATGAGTTCAATCGAGGCTTGGAGCTCGCTGCGTAGCGATCGAATCTCCACTTCGATCAGGGGTTTGTCTGGGAAGCTCGAAGGAAGGCTGTCCGCCTCAGAGATAACGGCAGACAAATCTGCTTCCATTCGCTTCCGCACATCATCGCTTGGAAGTGGGAGATCCGATCGAGGAGTAGGTCTCGCAACCTCATTAATGTGAATAGATCGAAGACGCTTTCGCAGTTCCAAGATACGAACTTGAATATCGCTCCCTTGTTGATTCATAGGGTGTCGTATGGACGATGGAGCCAGTCGAAAACCAAACATATCTACCAGGACACTCTGAGCACTTGTTCGTCAATAAACTAGGCACGCACGCACCATCCTCGACTTGAGTTACTCGGGACGATGAGGCCACCGAAATGTCCAGCTCAGTCTCCTCATACACTGCAGATAGGTCTCCTGATCCTGTTCGCAGCCATTCCGCCTCAAGCTTCTCTTCCGCTTTGCGTTTTGCCCTCTTTCTCTCCTCGAGTTCAGTTCTTTGTCTCTCCTCTTCTACCCGTTCACGCTCAGCTGCAGCTCGTGCATCGGCCTCAAGGCGCTGCCGCTCCTCTTTCTCCCGCGCTTCACGTTCGGCAGTTGCTTGTGCATCGGCCTCAGCGCGATCACGATCTTCTTTCTCCCTCGTTTCGAGTTCTGCGCGTTCTTTTGCCTCTAACCGTTCCCTCTCCAATCGCTCCTCTTCGGCCTTTGCACGTAGGTCTTCTTCAGCCTGCTCTCTCGCGACCCTAGCGCGCGCTTCTGCTGCAAGATGCTCTTTTTCTTCCATTAACCGAGCCTCCTTGGCCAGGCGGGCATGCTCAGCTTGCTGTGAATGGCTGATATGCTGCTGAAGAGCAATCACGCCTTCTTTCCAAACGTGATATTGGCTCTCAGCTTGGTCAAAGGCTCGAAGACGAGGTGGTATGATCCCGTCTGGTACAGATTCTGAACCGCTTGCTATCGACCTCAGTCGATGAATGAGACCACGGATCGGAGAAAGAGACCGTGCAATCTCCGTATCATTTGCTTGCAGTAGATGCTGAACATCGTTGGAGAATTTGTCCAGGTCGTCCAATGTGTGCCGTGAATTAGTGTCATTCAGTGAACCTTGAACAAATGCCACAGCCGTGACAACACGACAGATGTTGTCCAGCAGAGAAGCCACTGCATTGTCGACGGCTTTAGCGGTTTTTGCCAATTGGAAGTGATCGGCCTTCTGTTCAAGAGACTTGACTGCTCCCGCTAGCATCATGCAATAAGAATTACAATCAGCGCGTACCACCTGGTCAAGCAGCATAGGATCAACAGGTGCATCGAATGCGATTGCTTCCCGCAAGATTTCCACACTAAAACTACTTGACAATGACCGTTTTCTACCTGAAGTCGTCCCACGTGCCTGAGGTAGATGAGCTTGACCGACAAAAGAGATCCGATGGGCTATGTCTTGTGAAAAGTTTCGAGTCGAATCTTGCAGACGCTTCAAGTCGCCGGACAGGGCCCCTTCAGTCAACAGAAGTTCGTCGCCCGAAAGGGTCCCGGACAAAACATCCTGAACGCCCTTGTCAAAACGAATCTTGAGTTCTTCTGTTTGAACTTGTAGACCGTAAACTTCGTCTCTTATGCTACCCATAGTAGCCGCCTGGCTTTGAACAGCGTCCCATAATTGCGCAAGCTGACGAGTCTGAGCCGTGTAAGTTGACAGCCCATCAGCGCACTCTCCGAGAACAACCTTGAGCCGATCCCCTAAGGAAGGCGATGTTGAAGAGATAGGGAGAAAAATTGTCTGATGCAATCGGGCTTGGATATCATTGAGTTTAGCATCAACCATGATAAGTGATACGGTAAGGGGAGGTAAGGTGATAGATGGACTTTCGGGTGTTGGAGGTGCCTCATATGGACGAATTTGCTGTCGCCACATTTGTCTCTCTGTGGCATCAGCAACCTCGTCACGTATAGATTCCAGCTCGCTGAATAGCCGACTCATCGCTGTCCAGACTTGCCGAATCGTAGTCAGTGTTGAGGCACGAGCGACGGTCGCCTCTCGTACCCGTTTTGCTGTCGATTGCGACTCTGCCAGTCGTTCGATAACCCTAGTACAGTCAATCTTGAACTGCGAATCCACGCCAGGACGATCTAAATGAAGTAGCGCTGCTTGTGCAGTGGGAAGGAGTGCAACTGTTTCTGCATCGACTTTCTCCAGCTCTTGCAGTACCGACGGCAAGGCCGTAAGGAATATAACATGTCGAGCATTGTCGAGACACGCATCCGAGGAAAGATCAGGTGGTGTCCCATCGTCACCTTCTGTTACAACGCCAATCTCGAGTTGCTGAATAATGGAATCAAGTTGGGTAGATAGCTTAGATGCAGTCTTGCAACACTTTTCTACACGCCTCACGGCCTCGAAGGTTGCATGGTACTCCTTAGCGCCAGAATCGGCCTTTCTCATGTAGTCGATAGCAGTAGCTATTTCGAAGGCGAGCAAACGGGCAATGGCATCATTGGAAGTAGACTGGTCTGAAAAGAGAGGATGCTGAGGACGGGGAAATGCACTAGTCGCTGATCCAGGGTTGTCCCGCATCAGCAAGCGTTTACTGAGAGCGTTTGCACGCGACATAAACGCGACGTCTTGTCGCGAGGAGGGATGACTGTATCTGGCTAACTCGATCTCTTCTGCTAGCGTCTGGGTATCAGCTTTATCCTTCATCGTCTCGACATAGATCTCATCGGCCCTGTGACGTCGTCAGAAAAGACAATATGCGAAAGGTTTGAAAGACATGTACTTTTTCCACTGCATGACGACGCTCATAATGAATTTACCGATGTCCTCCAGCTCGTTTATACCCTTGTTCTCTAGTTTATCTTGTTCATCCAGTAGTTCGTCCGGGACAGGTCTTCGACTATGGTCGATAAGCTTGTCTAAAATCTTCCCCGCACTCGAAATTTTGGAATGCCTGAGAGAGGATACACGACTAGCGAACTGGGCGGCGTCCCTCGAAAGCTGTTCAGCAAGCTTGAAACGACTGCTCCTAGAGAACCCGGGAGTGGAAAGGGCAGACGAATCGGAAGCCATGGAAGCGATCGAAACTACTGAGTTGCGTCGTTTGAGCCCAGGCTCAGAGATCTGCTCCTCATCTACGGCAGGAACTCCATCGTAGATCGCTGGTGCCCATCGTGCACGTGTAGTGAGGAACTGTCGGATATCAGCTAAGACGCTGCGTAGCTCAGCCCACGCAGCACATCGTCGTTCCTCCCATGTTAACCGGATGCCCAGAAGATCCAGATTATCTGACCTATCTCTAAGCAGATGTAATAGTTTGTCCAACTCGTAGATCGTCGTCAAAGTCAGTTCGATCAGGTCTGTGTCTTCCGGAGACAGGTTGCGCTGCGTAGCAGCTTCACGGACATGAAGGGCCAAGTTTATATCTCATGTGACGGGTTTCATGCGAGGGAGACTCACCTTTGGTGAATTTCTTCAGCTTCTTGAGCTCCCCAGAGTCAAAAATTTCAGTTTCCTTCTCTATCCTGTCATGTTCTGCGAGCCATGCATCCAATTCCGCACGTGTAGGGAGGTCTGGTACTTCTTCGGCGGACGAGCGTACTGCATCGAGACCGACAAACACCTCAATGGGAGGGAGTCTCTCCAGGAACTATTGCAGAACCCCTGTTCAGCGCACGGCACGTACAGTGTGAAGAGAGCGCAATTACTTTGATCTTCTCTTCAATCCATGCCTTCCGCTCGCTGAACGCCTGCAGCTCGATGACTTCATGCCATTCGAGAGCCTGCTCGTCTTCGCGGGTATGGGATTCCACCGGCGAGCCAGGTGGGGCGGGTTCGTTAACAGCGTGCTCTGAATCGTTATGATGGCGTGCGTCGTTGATATTGAGAGTGCCGCTGATCATTGCCTCCAGAGAAGCAGTAGTACTGGCTGGCTCAGTCATGTTTCTTAACCTTCAATCTCGCTGCGCGGCGGAGGTTCATGAATAGCGTGAGGGTAAAAATGAAGTCAAAACATGCTGCCAGGACCAATCGTGTCGAATTATGAGCGATTGCAACGAGGCATGGCAAAGGTGGTCACGGCGTGGAGACGAGCAGCGACTCAATTCAGGCAGAACAGACGCTGGATACCCGGCCACGGGTACAAAATATGACGGCTCGGCTAAACCTCGTTGCAGTCCGCAAACTCAGATGCGCGTCGATATTCTGAATGAATGATAATTTGCTTCGCAAGCTAGTATGTACGGACATCCACATCAGACTGTCACTGCTCGAACCCCGACAACGCAAAGTACATTTCAAAACGAATTCTGTATGCTATGGAATACAACGAATGCAGAACCTACACCAAGGTAAAGAAGGTGAATGCAGAGCTAAAAATAAGTGTCATTCATGCTGGTGAGAGGAATAGAACAAACATACAACAGTTCATCGAAGCTAGCAAGATAATAAAATAGGTTAAAATCGAGAAGATACATCCACTACAATCTGACAGATGTCGAAAGTCAACCCACTGCGTACAGCATGTTGTGCCGGTTCTCGTCCTCCAGCCACGTTTTTAAGTCGTCATCGTCCTGCATATTGACGAACTCGCTCGTTTCTGGACTGCGTGACTGCAGTGTCTTTATAGGTCGCCCGACTCTCTGACTGGCCTTTTCCAACAATTGGCCGAACGTGGCTTTTGGATGAGCTCGAATAGCATAAATCTCCTCCGCCAACGGATCGTAAATCTTGATCTTGTTGAATGCTACCTGGGGATTGGTGGCGGAGATTGGTGGATTGTAGGTAGCATTAGATTGTGAGCGTGAACGCCCAGATGCAGATGTTCGAGAGGTAGAAACAGAACCCGTCTGGGAGACCCTTGACATATTCTGAGATGAGGCGATGGATGAACGTGAATGGCTGCTCGCATATTGTTCGCTTTGCAGTGTGCTACTAGAAGCTTGAGGTGAGCGGCTGTAGATAGATGTACTGCTCTGCACACGACTATGGCCGTTGTTTCGTGATCGGGGCCGCAGAGGCTGAGTTGTATTGTAGCTCGGTTCGGGAGTAGAGTGTGAGGCACGTTGAGTGTTTGAGGCATGGCTATACGAGTCCTGCTCGTCGACAAGCACTGCCGCACCCTCACCGTAGTCAGATCCATCGCTGGCGTGCCCATTTACGCCTTCCAAAACCTGAGGCTGAGAAAGCCGTTCCGTGGCATGTCCAGGACTCACTTCATCGTGTGCATATGCGTCATGATTTGCATAAGAAGACTGAGATAGGGCTTCGACCTCTGTCGTACACGGCTGAACTTCGACCTCCGCATCGCCAGGTCGAAGAGCGACGAAGTCTCGGACAAGCCTATTCTCCAAAATGTAACGCGCGTATTGTTGCAACTCGCAGAGTTTATGTATATATTCGTCTAGCTCTCCACACCTCGCTTGCATGAGCTCATTGCTGACCTTTTCTGTGGGACCGGGCATATAAGGTAGAATACGTGCCTTGCTGTCCGAACGGCCAGCTTCTGTGGGGAATGCGTCGAGAAGGGCAATCTGAAAGTCGTAGAAGTCATTGTAAGATCTGAAAAGCACCAGTGACTTGGCTGGAGGCAGCGAAGACGAAGGGGATGGATTGTATGGCTGATACAATGCGTGAACGCGAAACCAGTATTCGTCCGTCTCGAAATGGAACGAAGTGACATCAGCGGACAAGAGAATGCCGTCCTGCAATTGCTTGGGGGAAGGGGGATGTGAGACATATCCTGTCGTCGAGTCTGCATACTGCGGTTGAGGAGAAGAGGTGAGAGCTGCGTCTTCCACAACGGGAGGAACGTCCGCTTTTGTCGCTGTCGATGGAGACCTAGCGATATTGGCAGCCAGAGAATCCTCCAAGACGCCAAGCGCGATGCTATTCGCTTTGTAGCTCATCACGGCACGCTTCCACTCCTCCACTCTAGGTAGTGCACCGCTTTCGATAAGTCCCATTATATCCGCGATGGGTTGATTTGTTACTGGATCGTGAACCTCGACGAATGTGACTGGGATGAGACCAGGCCTCCCAAGGCGAGAGATAGGCTTAGCGACAAACCATTCCTTGTTGGACTGGGCAACAACGGTTATATAATCCCCGGCTTTGGCTTCTAATTCGTCCATACGCTCTGCGACGAAGTCATGGAGGACAACAGCATAGTAGGCTGGAAGTTTGGATGCTGCAGACAGCGGCCTGTGACTTATCGCAGGAGACATGCGGGGTCTACAAAAGAATTGGGTATCGAACTCCATTCCGCTAGGACAAAAGAATGACAAGACTCACGTAGATGTTCCCTTCTGAAATTCTTCGAACATATGGCACGGGACGAGACCGCGAGCACCGGTAATCGGATTGTGGGCCTCATACCAGTCACCATTGCTGCGGCCATCACTCAAGACGTGGAAAAAATCCCCCTTCTCGAATGAGAGTTCTTGAGGTGCATTTGCTTTATACGAATGCAATGCCTTGATAACTCGCTTCGGCGGCAAAATAGCACTGGTGGGCTTCGAGAGAGACGGCAGCGGTGTAGAAATGTGCGACGAGCTGTCTTTATGAGCATTCAGGGATTTCCGCAGCGATTTCATCATTGGGAAACACAGAAGTGCGAAGGGGCGTGACGGGGCGTAAAGGAAGAGAGAAGTGAAAAACGAGGATCGCGTGTATGGCGGTATTATCTACGAGACATAAGAGGCATTGGTTGGATTTCCCACATGTTTGGTGGCTAAGACACATCCTAAATAGGCAGGAATTCACGCGCGTTGACGCAATGATTTGGATCTAACCCGCCGGATCGGAAAACAGAACAATAAAAAATGCCGCTTGACTAACTTGTCCTTGCTGCGTGCACTGCTCATAAGACAGCTATCTGGATCGCCGCACAAAGCCCGTTGACGCAATTTACTAATACACTTAATCTACCAGAAAAAACGACGTTGCACGCTGGCAGCAAGCCCACGCCACCATGAAACCATCTACTATAGTGACTGCCGCGAATTGCCGCATCTCCAGGCTTGTCTCATCGGGACTGGGCAATTGAGTCCATGCACTGGTTGATTGGAAAGCACCACAGCTATTGCAGTCCCATTGACACTGGCAGCACCGTTCCGTGCATGTCCCGGATGGGCCATAGTTCTATAACACTTTTGACATGTTGTGGAGCTGCAAGTGCTCCTATTACCATTCCACTTGGTTGCGCTGTCCTGAGCGAGACCCAAGCGACCAGAGTGACCAAACCGAGTGGGCCAGTTCTGCCGCTGTGACGGCCGCGGACCCAGGATATGGTGGCATAAGCTGTTGTGCACGAGATTACGGGAGTATTGATCTCTGACAACCGTGACAGTCATCTTTTGAAACACTGTACCAGGTAACGTCGGTTTGAAGTCGCATCTCAATTGCACCTTGACCGCATCGCGACTGAAATGTTGCCAGTGCCCAAGGGCCACAAACAATGACTCGGATGTTCGATCGCGTTCGTCACTTTTCGTAGTCACGTGCGCGTGAGTGTGACCATTAGGACGGTCACAAATTCCCTTCGCCGCATCAGACTCCAGAGCGTTGCATTCTGTCCTAGCTTATTCCCCTGTGTGATCTCATTCACCGTCGCTGCTCACCATGGCGGCCAGAAAGCTGCAAAGTAAGCACTGTGTCGTGGCCTTGTTGTCCCAATCCGGTGGGTCTAACTCAGGGATGGCCATATACAGCCGAAATTGACCGCACGCTCAAGAAGGTCTCGGAGGGTGTCGAGCTCTTCGAGAGCATATACGACAAGATGCAAGCATCTACCAACCAGACACAGAAGGAGAAGCTTGAGACCGACCTGAAGACGCAGATCAAGAAGCTGCAGCGTCTTCGAGACCAAATCAAGACCTGGGTGGCGAGTAATGATATTAAAGACAAGACTGCCCTTCTCGAGAACCGAAGATTGATTGAGACGGTGAGTACTACTATATGTGCGTTTGCTTCCGCATGTCCTGCCATATTCTACCAGGATCGCACGTGTGGGAAGCGTCGTGTGTGGACCATGAGGTGATGCTGACTGTTTACTTTGTTGCCATACGCCATCGTGCCCTGTACATCGAAATCATGTCTTCTAGCAAATGGAGAAGTTTAAAGCATGCGAGAAAGAGATGAAGACAAAGGCTTTCTCCAAAGAAGGTCTTATTCAGTCTGCCAAGCTCGATCCCAAAGCCCAGGAGAAACTTGAAATTACACAATGGGTACAGAATCAGGTCGAAGATTTGCTACTGCAAGTTGAACAGGCGGAAGCGGAGGTTGAGACGCTGCAAGGTGGTGGAAAGAAAAAGAGCAAGGCGGGGGCGGCAGCAGAACGACTGGAAGCGCTTGAACATTTGAACGAGCGCCGGAAATGGCATATCAGTCGGCTGGAAATCATCTTACGGCTGTTGGACAATGGCTCAATGGCAACAGAAAGGGTGACTGGTTTGAAAGATGATGTCCAGTACTTTGTGGAAAGCAACACGGTTCGTTCTGTCGTGATTCTCATGCTACTGGAACGCTTCTGGACACCCTGGAGTAGGACGAAGACTTCGACGAGGATGAAGGTATATACGATGAACTGAATCTCGACGAAGAGGAAGAAAAATTCGGTTTGGCAAACGACGATGATAGCGACGAATCAGACGATGCGAGTGAAGGTATGTGTATCTGTGTGACTTGATGGGGGCCATTCTCACTTCTTGGGGAGCTCTTTCAGATCTCCCACCACGAACACCGTCAAAGAAACACGATGAAGAGAGTGTTGCGAGCAGTCACAAACGAGATGGAAGTCCTGTGATGAAGAAACCTGGTGTCCCACTACAATTGCGCAGTAAGCACGTCCCCCATGGTTGTTTCTACACGTTAACTAACGACGTATAGAGCCTTCAATAGTTGGCGATAGTACGGTTTTTTTCGTCTTCTCGTGGTACATATATTGTTCTAAGCTCTTCGTCAGCACCGAAACCACCACCAAATCCAAATTTTGTACAGCAACCCATGTCGAGCATACTGAAAGCAGGATTATCTACACAGCCACGACAGCCAGTACTTCCCGTACGGTATGCTGTTGCCGCAGCCGCCGGAGTCGCACCATCACCAACGACACAACAATCCGCGTCACAGCCACCGCAGACACCCTCAGCCGCCTCGTCAAGTCAACCTACAGCGCCTACGGCGCCATCAATATCAACGACGATAGCAACACCATCGTTGGCTCCAGATCAAATTTCTGCCATAACATCTTCACCAAGTCTGACACACCCTTCAGTCACGAGCCCCATGCTTTCTTCGGCCTCGGTTTCTGCACAACAGGCGGATAGCTACTCTGTGCGTGATTCACCAGCACTATCAGAAGCAATACCTGCGGCAACATCGTCACCACAACGTGTGCTGCGGAAAGGTACAGTAGTTGCAATATTTCCGCATGTACATATCTGAGATTTCGTAGCTTCCATATCATCGCCGACAGCTCTGCAAGCGCTGAGTATGACGGTACGTTCTATACTCCTTTGTCTTGAATATAGTTCAATTTTTGTGCAGCAAACAGCTGCCATGGACCTGCAACAGCCACCACATCCAAATGGGAACGGCGCAGCTGTTCTAGCACAGCACCAACAAACAACGATGTCAGGGCTCTCACCTTTGCCTCAACAAGCGCAGGCATTCGCGAGCACTTCGGCCGCGATCACGCCCAACGCCACGTCGAGTGGCTCATCGCCATTGCCACCACTATCGCAGCAGCAAGCCCAACAACAGATGCCGCAATACCCTCCGGGTGTCAAGGTTCATACAGCGGCTACAACCGAGCAGCAACACGCACTTCCACTGGGAGAGGCGCCGCAACAAAGTGCAAGTGTACAAAGACCGACATCGACGGCGCCTTCGCAGATGCCACCACAGACGCAGCAACAACAGCCCAGGCCAAACGCTTTCCCCGGCTCGTTGTCGGATCTGGTGGTGTCGTTCGAAAATGTGAAACAAAAGGGTGCGTGTCTGCCATGATGCGATAAAGGAAGCCAATGCCTTATATTACATTGCAGCCCCGCATCGTATGTCGAACCTCGACCAGGTACACAAAGTGTTGCAGGGAAGCTATTCGAGTATGCCTCAACCACAGGATACAGAGAAGTGAGTGGTGAATGGTATCGGAGGAGCATCGCTGACATTATCGGCAGGCCCAAGTACTACGTGCCGCGCAACCCCATTCAAACGCCGTCGTATTATCCGCAGTCACCAAATCCAGTGCTCAATACGGCGGGAATCTTCTCGCAGCTAGATGTCGAGACACTGTTCTATGTATTCTACTTCCTGCCAGGCACGTATCAGCAGTGAGTACATTATTGTTTTCAAAGGACTAGGGTGCTCAGTGGCACCATGTAGATACCTTGCAGCGAAGGAATTGAAGAGGCAGTCGTGGCGATTCCATGTCAAGTATCTGACATGGTTCCAGCGCCACTCAGAGCCCCAGGCGATCACGGAAGAGTATGAGCAAGGAGTATACGTCTACTTCGATTGGGAAGGCTCATGGTGTCAACGCAAGAAGAGTGATTTCCGTTTCGAATACCGGTATCTGTCGGAAGATTGAGGTGCCAGTTCTCTTTCTCGCATAGCGCGTCCTATCGTTCTCGCTCCTCGTTTCCTTGTTTCTGAATATCTACGAGCACTCTCCTTGTCCGCGCCATCGAGCATCTGTGTACTACTTATGTTGACCAACAAAGGACAATGAACTTATTTTGTGAACAACACACGAGTCGAAAGCATCACTTGGAGACATGGATATTAGTGAGGTAGTAAATATGCCATCTATGTTTACTCGAGCTTGACAACGGCACCGAGGTCCATGAAGGTCTTTTGCAACTTTCCGGCATCTTCCTTCGACAAGTTCTCTTTGAGTGTTTGTGGTAGCGACTCCACGAACTTCTTTGCCTAGAGACAGAGCATCTTGAGCACTAATGCGAATGATATGTAGATGAATACAACATACCTCGATAAGCGTCAAGTTTGGCACCATGGCCTTCACTTCCCGAATGATTTTGGGTTTTGCTGCGGCGTCGAATGACTCGAGCTTGACTGTGAAGATGGTCTTCTCCTTAGGCTTCTCCTAAGGTTGCATGACAGTCAAGTGTCACCATGATACAAAGCAAAATATTTCACCGGCCACGAACCTCAACGGCTTCCTCCGCTGCACCGTCAGCATTTGCCACGGGCGCTGGCGCAGCGGCGGGCATCGCAATCTCTTGAATGTTCAATCGCGACTATTGTAGTGGTGAGTCGAAAGCTTCCAGTACACATACGATCCTCCGCCTCACCTTCAAGAGCGTCACTAAATCCGCCGCCTGCAGCAGGGTCAGCCCAGAAATGTCGTCAACGATCTTGTTCAGTTTGGGATCAGCAGCGACAGAGGGTGAAGGTGGTGGCGGGGATGGAGACGCAGCGGGAGCCTCTGCGGCGGCGGTAGCAAGGCATCTTGACGAGCTAGCGAGAGCGTTCGAACTATGTGACACGCTCGTCAGGACTGAGCAGGGTGGTGCTGGTAGCTCACATACCGCGCTACATAGCGTGTTCTGGAGAGTGCGCGCAGAGCAGCAGTGCATCGAGTCTAGGGGAATGCTTAGACACGAACGCGCAAGGAATACTGGGACACTAACCGCCATGCTGTATACAAGTAGACCGCTGGAAACAATGAGTACAATTTCCGACTTCTCTCGTTGTCCTTTGCGCACGTGATTGCCACATGGCACTGACCCGAATCTTTCGGACTCCGGAGACGAGCTGCAGCTCTTTAGAATTTGAGCCTGTGCAACGGCCCGTGTGACTCTCATGCGTCCGTGGAAATATGTACACAGGGTCTGAGCGTGTTTTTTTCCCCCTGCAAATGCGAAGATATTTACCAAAACGACATAAATGAGAATTTCCAGCCGTCAGACTCGGAACGCCTTCACGCGACCGCTGGCTTGCCAAGGACACAAGCGAGTCCCTTGTGCCCTATAGACACGAGGGGATTGTCCGAGTCAACTCTGCCAAATCATCATCATCATTAACACCTGTATCCTCGTCCTCCACCTCAATCACCTCCACCGGGAAGCCGTCGGAAGACTCCTCGCTTTCTACAATTGGGGACCGCTCGCGTTTTGAGCCCCGTTTTGTGGTCTCCCGTTCCTGCTTGGGTTTTACAGCCGATCGATCCATTTTGTTTCAATGCCTTGGGCTTTTGCTTCCTTTGCATTGGTGGTATGAGGCGGTGCGCGTTGTCAGCTTGTATACGCTGAAATTCGACATCATAGCCAGCGCATTTCATACACCAAATATCAATAATCTGCATTCACTGGCAATAATCGTTACCCCGTGAACAAGATTTACAATGTACCTCTTGACTACATTCATATGCTGCGCTGATTTCTGTCAAGTCCGTTTGGCATCCCGGATAGCTTTTAGGCGTGCCTCGTCATCGCAAAGCTCCTCCACTTCTTCTAGTGTAGGTCCACGCTTCAGCTCCCGTCGTAGGTATACTCTTGCACAAATTTGGGTGCCCCAATTGTGAATCGACATATGTTGGGACCAGGTTCGACGCACTGACGTGAAGTAAGAGATCTGGACAGGTATATCAAAACGTACATACCCGAGCAGATTGATCAGAAAAATCTTTTGTAGTTAACGATTTAGACGGATATATCTTGTGTTCACCCACAGTGTAACCCCAGAGTGCAGGGCTGTTTGACTCGGACGAAAACTCGCATGATACCGTTCGTCCTACTGTTAGCGGCATGGCTAGAGAAATACAGTATAGGATCATCAAGAGTCAGCGGAGCATGCGGGTTGAAGTCATAGACAATGCACATTAGAGTATAGGGTGGTGATTGAAAAGGGCAGTCCGTAGTTTCTCATCGATAGCAATGGGGTAGGACTCAAGCTCAAGTCCGACGGCTTGGAGACCATCAGTCACAAACTCATAATGAATTGCAAATCTTTCTTAGTTTCGACGATAGGCTGCACCATAGAATCATGCATGAGGTTACAGGAAAATTTTGCAAAAACGGGGCACACTCACATTCTTCCATTTATTTGTAAGTGCTCGAGCATCACCGTCCGTTGATTGAATAGCTGTGGGCGGAGCCATGTCAAGTGCATCTTCAACTGGTTCGTCCTTCACCTTCTTTTGCTCTGGAAAGAAGATCGGATGGGTCAACTAATAACACTGCCAGTGACTCTTCTTCACGAATTGGTAAGAATACGTACCCGCACCCTTCTGATCGAGGTATACGATGGCCTTCTTTTCATCGACTAGCGCGTACACACACAGACCCGAAAGTCTGTCCACCATCAAATGTATCGGGAGCTATACGAATGTTCTCTTTCTCATCTGGTTTCTTTTGATCATGGACTACATTTGTGTCCATAACGGCGAGTGTATATTGCAAGTCAAGTCCGAATGAAGACGGACTAGATGGACCGAAACATGACTAGAATAGTTGGTGTCCGCCAGCGGGTGGCGCGACTAGTGGCTACGGAACTTGCCATGTTCGGCTAATAAATGGCCGTATTTAGCAGCCGTACAGCATGCATCTAATCAGAATGCATTTGAGATATGAATTTGTGTATGCGCTTGTTCGTCATGGTTATCTCAACAGTACTCTAGTTGCACAATCGAAGGCAATCCCTGGTCGGTGTGGATACTCGTACCAATCATTTCAGATCGCACTGGGAACTGAGAATCAACTGGACATCAAATATACTTACCTTTAGACCGCGCGATATCATTGCTTCATGGCCGGCATCGCGGAGAATCATGGCTTCCTCACGCGCTAACACCAAAAAAGATAAGGATAATCCGATTAGAGACATTATGAGCACGTTGATCTGGGGGCCCTAGTCCACCAAGGATCTGCAGCAAATTTAGGCTTAGCTAGCGCCAGGATCAGCACATTGGGAATGCAGCTTCATGTATGATTGGCTACTTAATCATACTAGTCTACAGATCAGAGGGATGAGACGGAGATTGCCACCAAGCTATGCGAGACGGACCACTTGTACACTTCTGAACATTCGAACAGCTCTCCTCAGAGCTTCGCGTTACCTACGCAACAATCGAAGGAGGGTAATCGCATCTCGAGAATAAATATCGTGATCTGGGTCATCTGCAACCTAAGGCCGGGCCGACGAAATGGCTCATAAGAGTGCAGGCAAATGCAAAAAAAGGCGCGTACCTCTAACCATGTAAATTCCTTCTTGAGTAGCGTAAAAAATCGCTTATCAGCCTGTGTTTTCATAATGGTCAGTGCGAGGGGGTGATAGATGGACGGTCTAGTCTGACCTTACGCCGTTTCTTGTAGCAAAACAGCACCTCTGCATGCGATCCACGAATTGGGACGAGGTCTGCCAATGTCCGTACGAGAAGAGGGAATGCAGGCTCGAAATAGACGCAATCCGCTAGTAGTATGAGATCCAGTCGCGAGGCGACTGAGATTATGTCTCGGGGGATGGGGTCACCCCTATCCTACGAACAGAGTTAGTCAATCATCATTCCAGATTATACTGATAAGAGAATATCAAGGGGTGGGGATGCTGACCAGTTGAGCTCCGCGACATGCACAGAAGGATCAAGGTCATTCATAGACACATTACGCGACATAATGTCGAGAAGCTGTCTAGAGAATGCTATCAGCATGGCGGGACGCAGTCAAAATGAGAATGGTTGACAATGAAGTGATTACAAGATAGATGATGAAGTCAAAAGTGACATTCACGCACTCTTGGTCGGTGATCCACACGCTCGCACCCAGTATTCCCGCGACCAGTCCAACAAGCCCCGTCCCACTACCAAGTTCAAGGACAGTTTTGCCTTGAAGAGAGCCCCTTCGCGCAATATACTGCGAAAGGACCTGGCGAGAGCAAGGATATCGCGTTTCTTATGTGAGTACGGTAGCGCACATAGATGGCTGGTAAGAAACATACCTCACCTGCCGGCCAAGCGATCCCCCCACATCCGGGCGACGCGTCCACAGCAAGTTTGATCACAACATGCTCTGTCGAGTCTGCACAGTGGACATCGGCACTAGTAGTGGTAGCAAATGAGAGCTCGATGGTTTGGTTGATGATAGATGGGGGTTGGGCGGGGACAATGTCAGAAATATCGGGGCCGATGTCGTCCGCAGCGCGCAGGTGCCTAAGGGGGTCAGCCTCGTCGAGTTCTTCCTCAAGAACGAGGTCCATCGCGGCGACGGACTGATGCCGAGGAGACCGAATGGTCGACATCGGCAGGAGGGAGCAGGCGAGCGCGTAGAAAGAAGGGAAGAGCCTGGACTACTCGTGCACAGAAGCTCAATGCACGCGGCCTCAAGCGCCATCAGTCTCCTCGCTTCTCCTCCTATATAACCCTCCCGTCCGCATTCCTCCCACTCCCCCGCCATCGTCCTTTGCCTCCCCGTCAACGCCATCAACGGTGAGCAGCCACTCTTCCTCTTGTGACCGGCAGCGCGCTTAACGGATCCGCTCTCATGCAGTGACATCGGCGTAATCCGACTGTCGGCTATCAGTCAGCCCATTTCATTAGACCTACTTAATTCTTCGCGCCCCCGCGGCCTCGCACGGGGTTGAGGACCTCTTGAACGACATTTCAAGTTTAGGAACTTAACGGCGCCATGACAGATCTACATGAAGTCCAGTTCAGATGGTGAGTTGAATACTCGGGCTTCCCAACGCGAAGTTTACACCTAGTCTCCGCAAGGCCTCACTCAAACGCCTCCCACGTTGTTGTGACGGGAGCCTTCGACGGCGTACGTACCACTCCACTCGCAGCTTTTGGGCACTGTCTAACGTATCTGCGTCGCAGTGGTCAGGCTCGGTTTATCTCGCGAAGACGTCATCCGGCTTCGAGGGCACAGCACGCGTGCCCTGGGGGCAAAAAATTGCCTACAAGTTCATCGTCGATGGCCGCTGGACCACAGCCGACGGTCAGCCTACTGAGTTTGACAGCAATGGCAACTTGAACAATATCTATACTTCGCCTAATTGTCCATCCCAGGAGGAGACGAAGGTAGAGGCTAGCACGATTCGGGGGGCAGTAGCCGCGGCTGGTACTGCGGCAGGGGGTGCTGCTGTTGCAATGGTTGGAGCGATCGCGCCTGAGACGACATCACAAGCACCGCAAGCGCCTACACAATCTCCAGAAGAGACTTCTTTGCCAGTCGTTGCTCCAGCTCCCCCCGATCCATCATCAGCTGAGGCTGATCCGGCTGCGACACCCAAGCCAGAAGCGAAGAGCGAGCCGAGCCCACCAGAACTCGAGCCTGTGACACTTTCTGAAGAGGCAGTACTCCCTCCAGAGGAGGTCGCCGCGCCCCATCTCGCCCCGAACGTGCCTATCCACGTTCTCCCACTTCTGCCGGAGGTACCCGTTGTTGCCCCCGGTGTCACCAACACCCGACAAGGTGTTGCCCAACAAGAAAATAGCGATGTAATTAGCGAGCCGTCTACGCATGTGCCTGCAGGTATGAACGGCATAGGGGGGAGAGCGTCAAGCCCTGCCACTGTTTCGAAGCCTAGTGAGACGGAGACGAGCGTCGTTGGGACGACGGCGGCGTCAGAGGAGGAGCCTGTCGAGTCTGTGGTGCTAGACCCGGTTGTCGTCTCGAACAGTGCGGTCGATGCTGCTCCTGCAAACGGCTCGCCAGCTGAACTGCCTTCGACATCCGACACTGCCGCTGCTCCCATCCCAGAAAAGCCTATCGCAAACGGTTCGTCTGCGCCTGTGACGACCGCGTCTGCGTCTGCGCCCGAAACTCCTGCTGTGAACGGCTCGAGTGCGCACACGAACGGCACCACGTCCAAGGCGACCCTGCCCAGTACACCACCAGCCAAGGAGAAGCGGATGCGCTTCCCGTCCCTTTCTGTGCGCTCGCGGCGCTCAAGCAGTAGCGTGCACACATCCACTACCGAGTTCGGCGCAGATCCAGGAAAGGAGGGCACGAAGTCGGAAACGTTAGGTGGGACGCATCGCAAGAAGCGGAGTAGCATCTTCGGAAAGCTGAAGGGCATCTTCGACTCTCCAAGCAAGCTGGGCAAGTAGGCTCCCCCCGTCGATGCTATCTTTTATGGTCTAGTGTGTATCTGCCGCCCATTCCTAGCTGGAAGGTTCTGACGACTTTTCACGTCATGCTCATGTCTATGATTTTACGTTCATCTCCTTGTGCCTCAGCTCTTCCCATCTACGTAGCTAGCTGCCCACCCCATAGATTTCATTCCTTTTCTTATACAGTATGCCTCGGTAGTGCTGCTAGTCCGTTTCGGATCCTTCTACCCTTAATATATGCACGTCTTTGGCGACATGCTGCAGATTCAGAAACTCGAACATTAATCGGGGACTATAATATGTACACGTGCGAAGTTGGTTCTGACAGGAGCGCAATTGAAGAGCAGTAGACCATGAATCATAACGACAGCAATGGCGGCTACCCTGTGCAAGAGACAATATGCATGATTCAAGCCGGTCCTCTTTGAATAAAACTAGAATTGGCTCCAATTGACATCACCTCCCGCCTTTCTTCTCGACCTTCCACTCCTTAAAAATCCCATCGAGACTTTTGTAGAGCAAGTGCGACGGTAACGAACGGATGATCTCACCCACGCGTTCCTCAACTTCGTTTTTGCCACTCTCGGGCGAAGCCTTCTTGGCGTATTCAACCGCAAGTCGGAATATCGCGAGAACTGCAAGGGAGACGTGCGTCTGCTGTGCGCCATGCGCCGCACCGGGGGACAATGCAGCTAACAGAGGTCCAGCAATGTTGGGTGCAGCGAGGGCAGACGTCGACTGCGGATAGACTGTACTCGAACGCTCGCCTCGCACGAGGCGGAGAAGAATCTCGAGTATGTTGTCGGTCTCCGTCATGTGCGTGCGCAAGAATCGCTGACGTTCGGTGGATTGACCGATGTTGGAGTTCTGCGCCCACGACTCCAGAATGGTCCAGATTGTAGGTGCCTAACGGACCGTTAGTCAAAGCACAATAAATCGAAGTAGGGCAACGCACAGGGTCAGGGTCTGCGACCTCGATCTTTTTCTCCCAGCCGTCCGCGGCATCGCCAGCAACCCAGAACATACGCCCGAACATGCTCTTCAGCCATTCGTGAACATCGCCGCTCTTGACCCATCGAGGTTCCGACAAAGGACGCTCTTTGTCTAAATGCGCAATGAGCGTAATTGTGGAGGGAATACCAGATTTCGAGAAAACAGGGATGGTCGGATCGCTTTCGAGATGTTCGGAAATTTCCAGCGGGAGATATGAGGCAGTAGCCTCGGAATATGCTTCCATCTTGGGGGGATGAAAATGAGAATTGTAATACATTAGAGAAGGTCAAACTCACTAGAATTCCCTTATACCCGCTGAGCTCGTCCTTGTCGATGGTCAAGCACACCTCGATGCGACCATCAGCTCTGATAACCTTCAACTTTTCAACGATTTCAGCATCGATCACCATTCTCCGAGTGCCTGCAGCATAGGAAACGGAGAGGCGGTTGGCTGATGCGATCCTGCCGGACTTCCCAGCTACTTGTGAGGGCAGCTGTGATGTGGAAGGTTCGCTATAAGCTGTTGAGCTTGTCAATGTGGTGGATGCCACTGCAAGAGAGACGGGGGACACAGATGTCTCTTGAGCTTCTTCGACAGGTTGTGTAGCCTCCCTGTGTGCTCTGTCGCCTTGAGATCCCGAAACATCGTCGTCGACTACAGTGGATGTGAACGATGCATGGTCGGCGTTCTGAATGTTTGTATCGGGAACGGTGGACGCGATGGAATCCATAGGCCGCAACGGTGCCGGAGCAGTGCGCTTGACTTCTTCGGAGAGTGCCTGAGCGTCATCACGGTGTGAATCGTTAGCAGACTCGATGGCAGGAGAGATGGATGACGGGACAGCCACATCCACAGAAGAGGAAATATCAGGAGAAGTAGACGATCCAGAGGGGACGGAATTGTTGGCATCCTGATTCTCGGAGCCAACTGCCTGCCCAGGTATTCCAGTGGAACCTGTTTCGAGACTAGTCTGCTGATCAGAAGGAATGCCCATTGACACATCGGAGACGGCAGTCAGCGAGGGGTTCTCTGGGCCGTTTACGCCGTTAGAGATATGTGAATCCACGAACATACTGCCCTGTTCAGCAGCCGGCGCATTCACATCATGGTGCTCATCAATGGAGCCCTGAGCATCCTCATCGCCACCCATCATATAAGAGTCGTCGTGACCCTCCCCTTGCATGCCATCAAAACCAGTGCCTTCTTTAGAGAAAATGGAAATTAGCGGTGCGAACGGCGGTCGTTCGAACGAGCTGCGTGTCCACGCTGCGCACAGTCTCGATCGTAAGTAGAATGCTTACCATATTCGCCTTCTGCATCTGCATCGGATTCATGGTACGGCTCGTGCTCGTGCTCGTGCTCGTGCACATGGCCATCCCCTTCCTCCTCATCCTGCATTTCGTCTCCTCCAATGGCAGCCATGAGCCAATCACCCTCGCTGGCCGTCTCTGCCACACTCGGAGCGACACTTTCGCGTCCGACAGCAGTATCTGCACCATCATAATCCATGCTCGCAGAAACACTGGCACCATCATGATCTGGGGCTATCCCAGATGAATGCGGAGGAGGTGGGGGCGGGCCGCGCCCATCTTCCGTATCACCATCGTCATCCTCGAGCTTTTTACGTTTCCCTTTCCTAATGTTAGAAGCAGAAGACGGACCCAGAGAAGAATACGGCGATTGCGCAGGAATCGGGCGCGAATCGTCAGCAGTAACAGGGGTGTGGAAATAGATACGAATGCGCGAGGGAGGAGGTGGCAGTAAAGCGGTGGACTCCACTTTCACTGGAACGCTCTCACCGATGGCGTCGCCTGAAGCTGGCACGGCATTTGTTAACAAAACATCACCGGTTGGCTCTGCCTTGACAGCCGTCGGTTCCTGCTCAATATGAGTGTCAGCAGGAACCTCGGATGGAGTAGCACTCTCTATTTTTTCCACCTTCATAGATGGTTCGACAACCTCAGATTTCGAGACACCCCAGCTCCATGCCAGCTCGGGAATATCGAGTCCAATGATCTTGAAATCAGTCAGCGTTCGCCGGTTCTCGTCTTTCTTACCACTCGAGAACCCTGCGGAAACCGCATTACTGCTTTCCCTACCGCCATGGAGCGGACCAGAATCATGTCGACCTCCGCGCGAGGACGACGCGAACCCCTGATTACGGCCTCGGAACGAACTGCTGTTTGAATAGCTCTGATGCTGGTGATGATGCTGCTGCTGGTGTTGGTGCTGCTGGTGTTGGTAGCCATGCGAATAGCCCTGATTTCCTCCTGCGGTGAATGACCCACCTCGCCGGTTGTCTCGGTTCCCAAATCCACGGTTCGATCCGTGTCCTCGGAAGCTCCCGCTGTTTTGACCCATCCCTCCTCCCCGACCACCCATGTTGTTGTACGTCCCCCCTCTCCCTCGATTCCCGCCCCGGTTCATTCCCATCGGCGTTCCCCGTCCTCTGCCGCCCATGTTGTTACCGCCTCGTCCACTCATGAAGCCTCCTCTTCCACCATTCATCGACATCTGATTCATCCCCGGTCCTCCACCTCGCCCGTGCTGACCCTGACCCTGCCCTTGCCCTTGCCCTTGACCAAACATGCCCATCCCACCCTGCTGCATAGGCGGCGGGGCCGGAGGCGGCTGAAATTGAGGTTGAGGCGGAGGTCCACGATGCTGGCTGGGCCCATCGAATCGCTGTCTCTTTGCAGGCGGCAATTGTTGAGGAGGCGTGTGGAGGATGTTCGGGTTCCGATTGTTTGGCCGCTGCTGCTGTTGCTGCTGCTGTTGCTGTGGGTGGAAAAACGCCTGCTGCGGCTGCTGTTGAAAAGTTTGAGGTGCAATTTGCGGCTGGTATGGCGTTTGAGGAACCTGTTGAGGTGTAGGCCCACTCTGCGGGATGTAAGGCTGTTGATATGCCCCCGCTTGAGGCTGGTAAGGGTTATAGGCTGGCTGAGGTGGTGGCGGTGGCGGTTGTACTACGGGAGGAGGAGGCTGAAAATGCTGTTGAGGTTGCCTTTGCTGATGTTGTTGCCAAGAAAGGTTTTGTTGTCCTCCATAGCCGTAGTTAGCATAGAGGGCAGACTGCTCAGCAGTGGGCCGAGGAGCCGCAGGTTGCGCAGTTTGGGTAGCAGGCCATTGAGGGTTGTACGCACCAACAGCAGGTGTCTGCACCGCAGAAGCTGCAGCAGCCCAATAGGCAGAATAATCTGGCTGTGTTGGCTGAGGAGGAGGAGGGCCTGGTGGGAGAGGCGGCTGTTGTGGAGTGTAGGCAGCGGTCGTTACGAAGGGATTTTTGTTCATGGCCGACAAGTCTATGCAGTTACGAAGGATATAGGGTACAGGGAGTCGTCGCTGAGAGAGAGAATATATTGCCGTCGACCAGGCTGGTCGCGACGAAGGGCAAGACCGTCATCGTCGCCTCACCGTCGGGTGGCTAGTCACTGTCACAATGTCACGCTCATCCACCATGAAAGACACGAGAATTCAGCTGTAAAATAAAACAAAACAAGTGAAATTGTGCTATGCGGCCTCTATATGCTCTAATTCGTGTCCTCAAATCTCTTCTTTTTCCTTTTCGTTTTGTGAGCTGACTCCTCAGAGGGATTATCCGATTCTTTATCCCTACGGCGCTTCCGTTTCTCCTCAACGGTTGGCGCAGCTTCTTCGACCGGGGCAACAAACGCTTCTGCGCGCTTGGCCTGCCGCTCCTCTGTGACCTGGTCTTGCTGTGACAATTTTGAGTCAGGAGCGCTTCGGCTCGATCAAAAGGGCGCGTACCTTCTGTTTTCTCCTTCGTGCCTCCCGCTCTTGCTTCTCATTAGAGTTGAGGAAGTATTCTCCAGACTCGAGTTGCATATCCACCTAGTACAATCCAGACATGAGGTCTCAACTGAGTGACAACCAGTACTTCGACACTGTACCTTGCGAGGCATCTGTGGTGGCGGGAATGGCGTGTAAACCTTCTTAGTTTGTTGCCCTTTGCTTCCTGGACCAATGGGCTCCAGCCCGGCAGCCTTTCTTGCCTCGTTCTTATCCTTCAAACGGTCGTTCTTGCGTTCCGTCTTCTCCGACGTCTTCAGATGGTGTCTGCGGAACTTCGGCAGGAAGCGATCCCAAGACTCGTTCACAAGCTGAGGGTCTTTAGCAAGTTCACGTTTGATCATAAGTTCCTGGGACGTTTCAGCATGATGTTCGTGACAGTCGATAGCATCCATCTTACTTTGATCCGGTAAATTGGATGGATGTTCTTCATACAGTCCAAGATGATCCTTCGTACTTCTTTGAGACCTTTGTACGGACCCATGACACTGACTGTACTCCCCTGCACGAGAACGTAGCACTGCGTCAATAGCTCAATGGCCTAGGAAGATGTCAGATGTTTTTTTGGCATACATTTTGCCCAGCGAACCTTCAATGTACTCCCATCCGGACCAATAATCCTCTGTCTCCTCTTCACAAACCGCTCTTTGTTGCGTACAAGATTGCCAATTTTAACAATATCGCATGCTACACCGTCATCCAAAATTTTGACTGCTTGTCCAGCTGCGACACCGCGAGCGAGAAGTTTGATCATATCACGAGCTTTCAGAATAATGTAGGGGTCAAACGTTTTTCGTGTTGTTCTGACGGACATGGATCCATGGATCAAATCCAATGTACAGGCTATACCCTTGGTCACGGTCAGTCTTAAAGACGAACATATAGGAGATATGAGAGCGCACATGTGATTCCAAGGCTGTTGTCACAGCACTCCAAACTTCGCGCAAGTACTTCTCCCTGTATTTCGGAAAGAGGGTGGCAAATGAAGACTCTTCTGTGAATGTTCCACCTTTGTTGTCTTCAGGCTGGAATGTATCAATGGCCCACTGGTGATATCTTAGGGATGGATTCAGTTACAACTGCAAAGAAATCTTACGCTTTAATGTAGCGTCAGTGCTTGCCGTATATAGATCGGAAGGAACAATCTCACTGGTCTATGTCATCCGTGTCCCAAGCTGCCGCGCAGAGTGAGGGATTGATATGTTAAATCAACTTTGGTAACGTACGTTTTTCCTTCCTGTGTCGCTTGTTTTTGTTCACAACCTGTTCCGTTTGTGCACTGTCGGCCATCTCGTAGCTCCAGCTTGTGCGGTCAAATCAAATGCCGGCGTGAATGTCGCGGAGAAGGCTATAAGTAGAGACCTAGGTTGTCGCCGAACATTTCGGGCGACACGGTGGCTCAGATCGGCGCCTTCAGGCTTGTCTTCAGTCTGCTGTATTGTGCTTTCTCTCAGTTCTACCATATCATTCTCCGGCATGGATATTACCCCTGAAATCTCAGAGCCACTCGACGCGCTCTCCTACGACGAAACTGTTCCTTACGATGAATTGCTCCCCACACAACCGTCCGCCGAGTCTAGCCAGGCTCAAGCATCTCTCGCCCATCGCATTGGCAGCACCAAAGTTTATTTGTTGTCAGAAACGACTGGGGCGCGAGTCGGAAAGGTGCGCTGGTAGAGTGTCTCGACGGGCGAGGATGACAGCCTAATGAGAGAGTTACTGTCTCCGAATCCGACCTCATTATTTGTCGGGGTACCAGAGGAAACGTACGGCAGACGAAGGAGACGATGCAGATGGTGATGTTGACATGGACGAAGGTGCCCGAAAATCTTTGATACCCTACTCACTGTATTTACCGCCGCCGTCTAGATGCCCCTTACAGGGATAATGCAATCTTGTTCTGTGGCGCCCCAATATCGCATCTGCCCACCCCCAGCATATTCGCATACGCTACACATTTTGACTCACAACCGATGGCTCTCGAATGGATCGACGACAAGACGTGTATCCTCGTATTTTCCTCAAAGACAACAGCGCGCTCCGCCTTCCGATACTTATCAAAATCCATAGCGGAGGAACCATCCAAAGTGGATGGTTCTGTCACTGCGAAACCCATTCCCATTGCGCTATGGCCACCAGAAGAGAGGATAAGCAAAAGCTTGGGCAAGAGCGAGGGGTTGAAAGGTGCTATTCGGATGCGGTGGGCCACATTCCAGGACGTCAAGAAGAAAGGCGCGAAGAGGGAAAGCGAGTTTTACAAGAAGTACGGAGACAAGGCTGGAAAGAGCAATACCGAGGACGAGGTCAACTGGCCGGCGGACGATGATACGCGGCAGCGTAAGAAGCAGAAAGGAGACATGTTCGAGGAGATGGCACAGAAAGCACGCCTCGACGATGAACTGGACGCATTTCTTGCCGAGGACGATACTACAGCTCCCCGATCGCCGTCTCCACCTTCGAGGATGCGGTCCGATTACATGGATGGGAGGGGGAGGACTCTCTTAGAGCGAACGTCTGTGATGCGTGCGCGACCAGATACGTTGGCGTCTCGAATCATGGCAGAGCTTCCCAGTCGGGCTCGCTCCCGCAGAGGTCAGAGGCAGGACGATGGAGGAGGACAGTCTTCCGGACAGTCTGGCCATAGAGGGGAGGATGATGGGACACGAAGAGGGAAGGGCAATCCGCGTCCCAGAAAGACACAACAAGACCTTGACGATGAGCTGGATGCCTTCCTCAACGCCAAAGACTAGTGTAAATGTATCGTATCTCATATTTACCCTCCACTCACAAATGTATTTGTTTGTCCGCGAACGGACAGAATGAATGGCCGCAATAGATTGTATCCTGTGCATTCATAGCTTTTATTTGGCTCAGAATTGTAGTTGAGACATCGTATGGAATACACTGTACATTGCTACAAATTGGTGAACTACGTCCAAGATACCAGATCATACACCCCTAGTGGCAAGCTTTGACAAACCATCAACAAGAATCATACAGTCAAAATGAGACAACCCTACTGCACAATACAACCAAGACTGGCAGTTAGGATGTGAAGCCAATAATGTTAGCCTTGTAAGGTCAATGATACCATGGTTAACGAATTTCGGAACAAGCTCTTCAGTGGGCAAACCGAGTGAACTGATGAACTCTGCGACGTCGTCTGCGCCGGAGGAATTGATTCTTGTATCTTTCAAAGCTTTGAGCTGGATACCGTGCATCTCTGGCTGCCGGGATAGGGCCTCTAGCTTCTGACACTCAGCTAGCTGCTTGCTCGGCGGATCAGAGGATCGCGCGGCATTGGTCAAGGTCTGGTCAAAATAAAAACATAATGAGGTTCAATAAGCTCGAGCTGGAATGCGACTCACCGCTGCAGCAAGGTGCCTTGCATTAGATCGACACTTCATCAGCGTGCGCCCCCTCAAGTAGATTCGGGTGCACGTCGCAATCGGCCAAAATACTTCGTAATCATCGGCCTCCTTCCAGTGTCGAATAACCTGCATGTTTCTTGAATCTGATAAAATAAAAGGGCATCAAGTATGATATCCATACATCATTGTAATGTCGAGTCCAGTCTTGGGGAGCTTGAGCACTGTAGCACTTGTCAGGCTGCAGGTATTTCTAGGCAGACCGTTTGACTAAATCCTACTCAGTAGGACAATGTTAACGGGACACAAAGCAGAAGCCATCGAATCTTTACGTAGAACTTTGTCAACTGGAGCTTGGAGACCCGCATTTGAGGCATCAACGCCGGACGCTCCCTTGTAGAGCTAAAGAGGGCATCCGCAGTGATACGGGGCACCGGGATCGGCGTGCGCGGCGAGGTCTTTTCTGATCCTATACTAAAGAATTAGCCTCCCAGAATCAGGACAAAACACACCCGGGCACTCACTGGGCATATTGCTTTGCGGAAACTTACAGCTAAAATATAGGAAGATTAGACTTAAGCATCGAACGGCAGCTAGATTTTATTACCATCCGGTCCAGAGTCCGACTTCGATCTTAAATGTCCGCTGCTTCTCGTGGTTGTCCTGATTTCCTGTACATGTAGCGTGACACATTATAAACTACGGCCGTCGCGAGAACGATAGTGGGATGTAGCATGACATGGAGAAACGGCTAGGGAAACATATATTATGCATCAACGTCGCCCGACACACTGCGACAATCGACGCACAGACTTCTCCATATCTCGTCGCCAAGATTCGACTCTAGCCATAAAACATGGTGATTGAAGCAGAATAGGTAGAGTACATCTTGAATACGTCGCCTTCACCGCGAAATCATACGAGGAGCAAGGTGTGGGATCATCCACCGCTCCAGTGGGATGTGGAATGTAACTATCATCATGTCCTCCACCTACCGCTTTCCATGGCGCCATATATGCCCTTCCTCCTCTGATACGACCAAGTCACAATTTTTCCTCGACTACCGCTCCCGCCCAGACGAAACACACATACCAATAGCAGGGTTATCATCGAAAGGCCAGCGGGGAACACAGTGAGGAAGCAGCGGCAAGCCCCCTCACTTGAGAATAAGCATAAATTTGGCAACATCTAAATAATCAGACGAAAACGAGAGGCCCATCCAGTAGACGAATGTGGCAGATGCTTCAGACGCAAGCGAATGCGGTAACGAACATTCGTGCAACAGTCCATGGAGCCTACGATGATTGCAGTCAGCCGAAGCTGGGACATGAAATTGGTCGGACATACGACAGTAATCATCTTCTTCGCGCATGATCAGACGACACACCGTCATCGCCGCGAGGTCGAGCACGTCCTGCTCCTTGACAAAACAGCAGTGGATCACGGCGACCTCGCTGATCGGATCAGCGTTGGGTGTGCTGCCGTCCACAACCATAGCATCAGGATTGACGTCGACTTTCCGGCTTTGGACCAGCTCCACGAGCGCGCGACCGTTCAGATGGCCGCACCATCGCAGGTCAAGACGGGTCAGGCGCGGGCATAGACCCTCCCCGTCCCCCCCGCCATGCAATAGCTGCACGGTGGCATCGGAAATGGATGATTCGTGTAGACGTAGTTCCCGCAAATAGGGGAGTGCCCTGAACGCTGAAGCGAAAGCCCCAGGTGTCAGATCGATATCGTGTAATTCCAGTAGCTCCAGCGGAGGCGTGCTCTCGGCCAAGAAACGTAAAAGGCTAGGTCCCACCGGCTCCTGGCGGTATCCTGCGTCCTCAAGAGACCGCAGATGCAACCGCTGAAGTACGGGCGTATGTAAATGCGGCAAAAATTCATTCAGATTCGTGGGGCCGTAGAGGGTGAGTGAAGTCAGCACCGGGAGCGAGACCGTGCGCGCGGGGTCGTCTGAGGGCACAAAGGGTCTCTCGTACAGAAGTGGCATTTGAATCGCAAGCGTGTACAGAGAAGGGACGCCAGAGAGGATGGTCATGAGCGAGGATGCGGAAAGCGGCCGTTGAATGGGGCTATTGCCGACGCTGAGCGAGAGGTCGGTGATATGTGAGGGGAAGACGGGGAGGAGGGGCACAACGTCGCAACGAAACTGCACCCGGGAGAGCCGCGGTGCCTTTTCCGGCGCAAACGCTCGGGAAAGAGACTGCACGTCAGCCTCGTCTTCATTGACGGGCTCATCAAAGGGCGCAGCAATATCCACCCTGACTTCCCGTAGGTTTGGCACCGCGGCCGACGCCTCCACGATGGGCAGCAAAAGGCGGTAGACCTGGGAGAATGTCGACGACTCGATGACGAGTGTCCTCCACTGGTCAATGTGCTGCATGAGCAAGTCCATGAGGTCCGTCACTTGCCAGTTCGGGTTCCACCCACACAGCACGGTGATGTCCAACGGCGCCTGGCGCACCATGGAAAGCCAGAAGCGCGTGCGGGCAAGACCACCGAATGCGTCACAGTTCACATAGACGTGCGACCAGACGCGGGGGGCGAGTGCCGCCTTGCGCCAGGCCGAGCAGACGTGCGAGACGATGATGGGAGCGCGCGTGTAGCCATCCTCGACGCAGTGCTCGAAGATCTTGCTGAGCAGCTCTTCGGGAATGCGCCGCGCGAGAGTTGCTATGCCTTTGCAGTGTCGAATGGTTTGTTCGTGCTGACGCTGCTCGCGGCGCAGGTCATTGATTTCGGCGTGTAGAGACGCGATGTGCCCCTCGATGGCGCTGATGGCAGACTCGTGCTCCTTGATTTGCGCATTAGCAAAGAGCACGTCTTCGGCGGTAGGTTCGCGGCGATACACACTGATGTCCATCGCCATTCGCAGGCCGACTGGAGGATACGACGAACAGCTAAGCGAGGGAATTCAAGTCTGACTCGGCGTTCCGTAGCCTCGTGAATGCGCGCCATCCACGTGACGGCGTCTTTCTGTCGTGCGCGTTAGCCGCTGTTAGCCGCGTCGCCGACTCGTCTTTCAACCCGGCTGCCTGCGAGAGCAGAGGTGAGTGAAATGTTCTGCTTGTTCTGCCTAAAGATGATTCAGAGTGGAAGCTCAATCGACCCCCCAGTGTATCTGGCGCTGGGTCGAAAAGCAGACTCGGAATGTTCTAGATACTGCTGAAGTCGTTCTTTGCGTACCCCGTCAACAGACGACAGTCTCGCTGACCACATCTTTAGTTATAGGGATATTATTAGAAAATTTATCCTCTTGATGGACCCTCGGCGAGCGCGCGACCCTCGTCTTGCCCGTGCAGACCCGCGCCTGCAGCGGTCACACTCTGGTACGCCGACACACCCATCAGCGCCGCCAGCACAAGTCCAGTCCTCCGCATCCTACCCGACCCAAGCTCCCCAAAGCTCCTTTTCCTTATATCCAACCGCAACACCCCCACAATACCCCGGAGCCACAACTTCGAACCAGCAGCTTGCCGAAGAGGCCCAAGGTGCCGCCGCAATCCCCCAAGCGCCAACGCCGCCTCAGTCCACTATCTACAGGCCCCGCCCGCTTTTCTGTGTCGTATGTGCGAGCAACCAGGTGAGCAGACCGTTATTTTGGCTGGATGTGTGCTGACTCCCGCTAGAATCGATCTATGGAGGGCCACTACGTGTTGTCGTTGGTGGCAGTCAATTTATTCTCATCAGCAAACTGTGCTCACGCATCACCACAGGAAGGCCGGATACAGGGTGGTCTCGTACGGCACGGGATCCGCAGTGCGTCTGCCCGGCCCCGCCATTGACAAGCCGAATATTTACCCGTTCGGGACACCGTACAACGACATGTACGAGGAGTTGCAGGGGCAGGACCCCCGTCTGTGAGTCCGCACGCCTTCATCCTCCGACGATCGCTCATCTTGCATCTAGGTATACCGCCAATGGCCTCTTGCAGATGCTCGACCGCAATCGCCGGCTAAAGCTGGCCCCCGAACGGTGGCAGGACAGCAGGACGGTTGCAGACGTCGTCATAACCTGTGAAGAGCGGTGTTTCGACGCTGTTTGTGATGGTGGGACACGTTGGAACGTCGTTGATACCGCAGGTGGCTAAACGGCGTTTCGCAGATTTGCTGGCAAGGGGAGGGGATTTCAACAAGCCGGTGCATGTCATCAATATTGAGATCAAGGATAATCATGAAGAGGCCCACATCGCTGGCAAAGCGATCGTGGACTTGGCGGCCGCGGTGAGCCACGTCGGCCGCCCGCGCGCATGTGTGTATGCTAACCGTGCGGCCGGGCAGATCGAGGCATCCGGCGACGTGGACGAGGATATGGATAAAATTCTCCAGACTCACCAGGAGAAGCATCCGCACAGCCTACTGCACGCTGTGGCTTACTACTAATCATTGACATCTGTGCGTGTGTGATATCGCTTCGAAAAACACGAGCTGAGTTTGGATCTGATATTCCTGATAGCTGCTGGGCCGGCCGCCTGCAAGGTACTGCAACCGGTATTCCCAGCCCACATGATGGCAATCTTACCCCGTCACCTCTGAGTCTCCACTCGGATGGCGAGATCGGCCGACATGCGCAATATCAAAGAATATCAAGCACCTAATTAACATGGAGCCGCATTAGCGCGTAGCGATGGTATCGATAGAATCTAGCGTCGGATGCAGTTGCGCCTAGGGGGGAATTGAGTTTGTGTGTATATTTATCAACTTCTATTGGTGACGATGTTCGGTGATGTTGTTTCTCTAAGGTCTAGCGTGTATTCTACTCAGCTATCGTATGAGTAACCTGCCCTCGTGATTGCGTCTTCATGTCGAATTACGTTCATAACTCCGGAGAGCTGGGCCCACTCGACGCCCAGCCAGTGCCGTCTGTGCACCCTTTCCCCTGCGGGAGGAATGCCCCACTGGCCACTCGCTAGTTGCACACAGCGCCCGCTGGGTCTCCATTCACCCCAAGTTCTCTGTCCGGCTGCTGTGCGCCGCCCCAGCCTCGCTCATGCTCGACTGCGAGCTGGGCGCACCCCGTGGGAACCGAAGACGCGATAGTGATGCAGGACGTGCTCACTGTCATCTGCAGGGCTTGTCGCTCGATTGCGTTCTCGGTCGCCCGTGGCTATAAAAGCGCGGGCTTCCGGCCTGAGCGAGGGCCAAGGTTGTCCTGATCGCCGCCTCCTCCGCCCCTCCCCCGCGCCCACACACCCCGCACGACAGACTCCCGCCATGTCCAGCCTCCGCCTCGGCAGCATCGCCCCCGACTTTGAGGCAGAAACCACGCAGGGCCCGATCCGGTTCCACGAGTGGATCGGAGACTCCTGGGTAGGCGCGATGCATCTTTTGTGGTGGGAGACCGGGGCGCTGACGCTGCTGTACGCTATGATGTGATGTGATGTGATGGCGCAGGCGATCTTGTTCTCGCATCCTGGAGATTTCACCCCCGTGTGTACGACGGAGCTCGCCGAGGTGTCGCGAAAGTGAGTCGGCCCCTTTCCGGGCGCACGCTGCGTGCTGACGGACGCGCGCGCGCGCGCGGTGCAGGGCACCCGAGTTCGCGAAGCGCAACGTGAAGGTGATTGGCATCTCCGCGAACGGCCTGCAGGACCACGCGAAGTGGATCGAGGACATCAACGACTTTGGCACAAAATTCCTGGGGCCGACGAATGTCCAGTTCCCCATCGTGCGTGCCGTCCCCCCCTCTCGCTAGGCGCGAGACTAAGACGCATATGTGCAGATTGCGGATGCGGACCGTAAGATCTCGACGACGTACGACATGCTCGACGAGCAGGACGCGACGAACCGCGATGCGAAGGGCCTGCCGTTCACTGTGAGCGCCCCCCGCCACTACTCGCGCGCAGCTCCGGCGGTGCATGCATGCTGACGGGGGTTGCCCCCCCTCTCTCTTGGCTGTGTAGATCCGCACTGTCTTTGTAATTGATCCCAAGAAAGTCATCCGGCTTACGATTGCTTACCCCGCGTCCACCGGGCGCAACTTTGACGAAATCCTTCGGTACGTTCCGCGTCATTGCATGCGATGACATTCGTGTCACTGACGGGGCGGTTCGTAGGGTCGTGGATTGTAAGCACTCGCGCGCTCGCGCCAGTATCGATATGTGCTGACTCGGCTGGCTTTATGCAGCGCTGCAGCTCGGCGACAAGTACCGCGTCACGACACCGGTGAACTGGAAGAAGGGCGATGATGTGATTGTGCATCCCTCTGTGTCGAACGAGGAGGCGAAGACGCTGTTCCCGGATGTCACGTTCCACAAGGTGGGTCCTGCCTTGGGCGTGGTGGGGCGGGATCGAGTCACTGACGAAGATGCTCGTTGTTGCAGCAAACATACCTCCGGACGACGCCGCTCAAGGCCGAGTGAAGGGCTGCGATCGGGGAGGAAACAAATGCGTGCGAGGCGGTGTACTTGTATCTGGAAACCTCGGCCTGTGCGAGTGGTGAATGCAAACGTGTATCTTGTCTCGGATCATCGTGCAGCTCGGCGTGGCGCGCTGCGCTTTGCTTGCGTGAAGTTTTGAACGCTACTACTGAATGTGTTGATGTGACGTGCATCATCCATCGTGCAGACTCCGCCGCGTCTATTATTGCGAGAAGCCCGAGCAGGCTAGTTTCGACGCGGGCGGCTGATGCAGAGACTGCCAGGGCACCCCATATTCAATCGCTGCTTATCCATGGTACCGGTGCCAGCAGCGTCAGAGTGTATCGTATCGCATTGTATCGTAAGATCCGCAACCGACCGGACGACGCTAAGCACAATGCGGCAGCCTTCACGCACGCACGCAGGGTGCAGTAAGAAAGAGCAGGAATGGCCGAAGCCCAGGGAGCGTCTGCGCGCAGCACGCGCGGAGAGGATCAAAGTTGGTCCGAGTGGTTTGAATGCCGGAGGGGTCCTCGGCTCCCACAGCCCCCCTAGCCTCCACCACTGTGGACGGCGACGGGCGGCAGGCAACGCCAGCCTCCTGCCAGGCCCGGGCGAGCGTCGAGCGAGGTGCGCGCGCCCGGCTTCGGCCCCGGCCAGCCCGAGCGCACTGCGAGGGCGCTGAGTACGCCACGCGAGCGGCGCGTGCGCCCGTCGCCGGCGTGCGTCACGTGTGTGTGACGGTGACGGGCGCGCGACGCGCGTTCGCAATTCTGCGTTGCACACGCGTCCTCTCCTCCATCCTCCTCGCTCCCCATCCGATCCGTTTACCCTCCACCTCCATCCGACCACTCTATAGACAGACAGACAAACAGACAAACATGGCGAGCGCAGAAGGCGGAGCATACAGGCGAGTGTGGGCGTGCGGCGCGCGAGTGCGCGAGTGCTGATCGGGGCAACAGCTACTCTTTGACGGTGTTTTCGCCGAGCGGGAAGCTCGTGCAGATCGAGCACGCGCTCGCGGCGGTGGCGCAGGGGACGACGAGCCTCGGAATCAAAGGTGCGTGTGCGCGGTGCGCTGTGGCTGCGGGGGCGCGCTGACCGGCGGGCGGGCGCAGCGGCGAACGGGATCGTGATCGCGACGGAGAAGAAGGCGCCGTCGCTGCTCATCGACGACTCGATGATCGAAAAGGTCGCGGTCGTGTGCCCGAACATCGGGATCGTGTACTCGGGGATGGGCCCCGACTTCCGCGTGCTCGTCGCGCGCGCGCGCAAGAGCGCGCAGGCGTACTGGAAGGTGTACAACGAGTACCCGCCGACGAAGGTGCTCACCCAGGAGATCGCGACGATCATGCAGCAAGCGACGCACTCTGGGTGCGTGCCGGATTCTGTGCTGCCGTGCTGTGTGTGGCGGCTTGCTGACGGCTCTGCTGGGGTCTGCGCAGGGGCGTGCGCCCGTACGGGGTGTCGCTACTCGTCGCGGGATGGGATGTGAACCGCGGGCCGAGCCTGTACCAGGTGGACCCGTCTGGGTCGTACTGGGCATGGAAGGCGAGCGCGATCGGCAAGAACATGGTGAACGCCAAGACGTTCCTCGAGAAGCGGTGCGTGGTAGTGTTGCGCAGGGTGCGTCAGGGGTGCTGACGGCGGGACGGCCGGGTGCAGGTACAACGACGACATTAGCCTGGAGGACGCGATCCACACGGCGCTGCTGACGCTGAAGGAGGGCTTTGAGGGGCACATGACGGAAAAGACGATTGAGATTGGGGTGGTGACGGTGCCCAGCGAGGCGGACCTGGCGGAGGGGAAGGTGGCGGGGACGGGGCGGGCAAAGGCGACGTTCCGGAAGCTGTCGGAGGAGGAGGTGCGAGACTACCTGGCGATGTAGAGCGCGTGCGCGGGGAGCATGTATGAGTGCACTCTGATGCTGATGTGTGTGTGTTTCATGGAGATTGTACGTTTATTATTGCAGTTCGCTGTGCATTGACGGGGTGAAACTGGAGCTTGGCGATTATCAGATAGCTGTTGGGAGCCACGTGGGGACAAAGTGGTGGCTGGGCTAAGCCGTTCCGGCGCAAGAGGATTGTCATAGAGACTGGATCGACTAGCCGAGTCCGGCCGGTGCTGATGAATGGGCGCACGCGCCGCCATCGCCATCGCCATCGCCATCGCCGCCGCCGCCGCCCGACGAGAGGGCGTCGGGGTTTGTCAGAGGGCACGCAGCTGAATCACCGGGGGCGGATGACTAAGAGGGCTGGTGGGCGGCAGGGCTCGGGGTCCGGGGCTAGCTGAGGCAGCCGTGGGGGTGCCGAGGGCGATCGTCTGGACAGGCGTCGAGGACGAGCTCCGTATGGGCCGCGGCCACCCACGCCGAGCCGGGGGAGTGGCGGCGACTGGGGCCCCGCCGTGCGGGTTTTGGGGGGACGTGTTTCACCGACGGGGCGGGCAGGCGGGCGGGCCGCGGTGCTCCTGAGCTGAGGCGAGGCAGAGGAGCTCAGAGTCAGGAGGGCGCAGAGTAAAATTAGAGGGAGGTGTGTTTCAGGCAGACGCGATCCACCGTCGCCCACACCCACAGCCGGCGCTTGGGCAGTGCACGGGCGTCTCCGGATCTGTGATTCCCTCGTGCCTCCAGCCCACGAGGAGTCCGATCCCATCTGATCCTTCGTCAGCGCGCTCTCTCCCTTTTCGTCCTCCCTTGGCGCTCGGCCTCTGCTCGCCCTCCCCGTATAAATCTCCTGATGGCCCGTCCCCGCCCTCTCCATTGCCCTCCTCCTCCTCCTCTGTCCCACCATGGACGGCCCCAACCCCTCCCACCCCGCCC